>NC_041816.1:8762021-9014221 GCF_900964775.1 Scleropages formosus | reverse complement strand
CGGGACTTGAACCCCAGACCCACTGGACAGCAGGACTGCGGTCCAACCCACTGCGCCACCGCACCCCCCCTCCCGTATGTAGATACACAAGAGCATATCTTTGCAGACGTGCTTTTGTGAAGTTACTCATTTAAGCATTTCAGTAGGCGAGATTACTTCATAACCATGATTTTAGGTAGATACACCAGAAAGCATGCAGATTCACACAGGAGCTCATCTTTGCAGACGTGCTTTTGTGACTTTAAGCATTTTAATAGGCGAGATTACTTCACAAACCATGATTTTAGCTAGATCCACCAGAAAGCATGCAGATTCACACAGGAGCTTATCTTTGCAGACGTGCTTTGTGACATTACTCATTTAAGCATTTTAATAGGCGAGATTACTTCACAACCATGATTTTAGGTAGATACACCAGAAAGCATGCAGATTCACACAGGAGCTCATCTTCCATACGTGCTTTTGTGACTTTAAGCATTTTAATAGGCGAGATTACTTCACAACCATGATTTAGGTAGATACACCAGAAAGCATGCAGATTCACACAGGAGCTTATCTTTGCAGACGTGCTTTTGTGACATTACTCATTTAAGCATTTTAATAGGCGAGATTACTTCACAACCATGATTTTAGGTAGATACACCAGAAAGCATGCAGATTCACACAGGAGCTTATCTTTGCAGACGTGCTTTTGTGACATTACTCATTTAAGCATTTAATAGGCGAGACTACTTCACAACCATGATTTTAGGTAGATACACCAAAAAGCATGTAGCCACACAAGAGCTTATCGTTGCAGATGTGCTCTTGTGCCGTCACCCATTAAAGCATTTCAGTAGGCAATCTCTCAACATGATTTTAAGTACATACACCAGAAAGTATGTAGATACACAAGAGCATATCTTTGCAGACGTGCTTTTGTGAAGTTACTCATTTAAGCATTTCAGTAGGCAAGATAACCATGATTTTAGGTAGATACACCAGAAAGCATGCAGATACACACAGGAGCTCATCTTTCCAGACGTGCTTTTGTGACTTTAAGCATTTTAATAGGCGAGATTACTTCACAACCATGATTTTAGGTAGATACACCAGAAAGCATGTAGCCACACAAGAGCTTATCGTTGCAGATGTGCTCTTGTGACGACACCCATTAAAGCATTTTAGTAGGCAATCTCTCAAGTTGACAAACATGATTTTTAAGTACATACACCAGAAAGTATGTAGATACACACACACATTATCAGAACCGCTTGTCCCTTACAGGGTCACGGGGAACCGGAGCCTACCCGGCAACACAGGGCGTAAGGCCGGAGGGGGGAGGGGACACACCCAGGACGGGACGCCAGTCCGTCGCAAGGTACCCCAAGCGGGACTTGAACCCCAGACCCACTGGACAGCAGGACTGCGGTCCAACCCACTGCGCCACCGCACCCCCTCCCGTATGTAGATACACAAGAGCATATCTTTGCAGACGTGCTTTTGTGAAGTTACTCATTAAGCATTTTAATAGGCGAGATTACTTCATAACCATGATTTTAGGTAGGTACACCAGAAAGCATGCAGATTCACACAGGAGCTCATCTTTCCAGACGTGCTTTTGTGACGTTACTCATTTAAGCATTTCAATAGGCGAGATTACTTCACAACCATGATTTTAGGTAGATACACCAGAAAGTATGTAGATACACAAGAGCATATCTTTGCAGACGTGCTTTTGTGAAGTTACTCATTTAAGCATTTCAGTAGGCAAGATAACCATGATTTTAGGTAGATACACCAGACAGCATGCAGATACACACAGGAGCTCATTTTTCCAGACGTGCTTTTGTGACTTTAAAGCATTTTAATAGGCGAGATTACTTCACAACCATGATTTTAGGTAGATACACAGAAAGCATGCAGATTCACACAGGAGCTCATCTTTGCAGACGTGCTTTTGTGACTTTAAGCATTTTAATAGGCGAGATTACTTCACAACCATGATTTAGGTAGATACACCAGAAAGCATGCAGATTCACACAGGAGCTCATCTTTGCAGACGTGCTTTTGTGACTTTAAGCATTTTAATAGGCGAGATTACTTCACAACCATGATTTTAGGTAGATACACCAGAAAGCATGCAGATTCACACAGGAGCATATCTTTGCAGACGTGCTTTTGTGACTTTAAGCATTTTAATAGGCGAGATTACTTCACAACCATGATTTTAGGTAGATACACCAGAAAGCATGCAGATTCACACAGGAGCTTATCTTTGCAGACGTGCTTTTGTGACATTACTCATTTAAGCATTTTAATAGGCGAGATTACTTCACAACCATGATTTTAGGTAGATACACTAGAAAGTATGTAGACACACACAGGAGCTCATCTTTCCAGACGTGCTTTTGTGACGTTACTCATTTAAGCATTTCAATAGGCGAGATTACTTCACAACCATGATTTTAGGTGGTAGATACACCAGAAAGCATGCAGATTCACACAGGAGCTCATCTTTGCAGACGTGCTTTTGTGACTTTAAGCATTTTAATAGGCGAGATTACTTCACAACCATGATTTTAGGTAGATACACCAGAAAGCATGCAGATTCACACAGGAACTTATCTTTGCAGACGTGCTTTTGTGACATTACTCATTTAAGCATTTTAATAGGCGAGATTACTTCACAACCATGATTTTAGGTAGATACACCAGAAAGCATGCAGATTCACACAGGAGCTCATCTTTGCAGACGTGCTTTTGTGACTTTAAGCATTTTAATAGGCGAGATTACTTCACAACCATGATTTTAGGTAGATACACCAGAAAGCATGCAGATTCACACAGGAACTTATCTTTGCAGACGTGCTTTTGTGACATTACTCATTTAAGCATTTTAATAGGCGAGATTACTTCACAACCATGATTTTAGGTAGATACACCAGAAAGCATGCAGATTCACACAGGAGCTTATCTTTGCAGACGTGCTTTTGTGACATTACTCATTTAAGCATTTTAATAGGCGAGATTACTTCACAACCATGATTTTAGGTAGATACACCAGAAAGCATGCAGATTCACACAGGAGCTTATCTTTGCAGACGTGCTTTTGTGACATTACTCATTTAAGCATTTTAATAGGCGAGATTACTTCACAACCATGATTTTATGTAGATACACCAAAAAAGCATGTAGCCACACAAGAGCTTATCGTTGCAGATGTGCTCTTGTGCCGTCACCCATTAAAGCATTTTAGTAGGCAATCTCTCAACATGATTTTTAAGTACATACACCAGAAAGTATGTAGATACACAAGAGCATATCTTTGCAGACGTGCTTTTGTGAAGTTACTCATTTAAGCATTTCAGTAGGCAAGATAACCATGATTTTAGGTAGATACACCAGAAAGCATGCAGATACACACAGGAGCTCATCTTTCCAGACGTGCTTTTGTGACTTTAAGCATTTTAATAGGCGAGATTACTTCACAACCATGATTTTAGGTAGATACACCAGAAAGTATGTAGATACACAAGAGCATATCTTTGCAGACGTGCTTTTGTGAAGTTACTCATTTAAGCATTTCAGTAGGCAAGATAACCATGATTTTAGGTAGATACACCAGACAGCATGCAGATACACACAGGAGCTCATTTTTCCAGACGTGCTTTTGTGACTTTAAGCATTTCAATAGGCGAGATTAATTCACAACCATGATTTTATGTAGATACACCAAAAAAGCATGTAGCCACACAAGAGCTTATCGTTGCAGATGTGCTCTTGTGACGTCACCCATTAAAGCATTTTAGTAGGCAATCTCTCAAGTTGACAAACATGATTTTTAAGTACATACACCAGAAAGTATGTAGATACACACACACACATTATCAGAACCGCTTGTCCCTTACAGGGTCACGGGGAACCGGAGCCTACCCGGCAACACAGGGCGTAAGGCCGGAGGGGGGGAGGGGACACACCCAGGACGGGACGCCAGTCCGTCGCAAGGTACCCCAAGCGGGACTTGAACCCCAGACCCACTGGACAGCAGGACTGCGGTCCAACCCACTGCGCCACCGCACCCCCTCCCGTATGTAGATACACAAGAGCATATCTTTGCAGACGTGCTTTTGTGAAGTTACTCATTTAAGCATTTTAATAGGCGAGATTACTTCATAACCATGATTTTAGGTAGGTACACCAGAAAGCATGCAGATTCACACAGGAGCTCATCTTTGCAGACGTGCTTTTGTGACTTTAAGCATTTTAATAGGCGAGATTACTTCACAACCATGATTTTAGGTAGATACACCAGAAAGCATGCAGATTCACACAGGAACTTATCTTTGCAGACGTGCTTTTGTGACATTACTCATTTAAGCATTTTAATAGGCGAGATTACTTCACAACCATGATTTTAGGTAGATACACCAGAAAGCATGCAGATTCACACAGGAGCTCATCTTTGCAGACGTGCTTTTGTGACTTTAAGCATTTTAATAGGCGAGATTACTTCACAACCATGATTTTAGGTAGATACACCAGAAAGCATGCAGATTCACACAGGAGCTTATCTTTGCAGACGTGCTTTTGTGACATTACTCATTTAAGCATTTTAATAGGCGAGATTACTTCACAACCATGATTTTAGGTAGATACACCAGAAAGCATGCAGATTCACACAGGAGCTTATCTTTGCAGACGTGCTTTTGTGACATTACTCATTTAAGCATTTTAATAGGCGAGACTACTTCACAACCATGATTTTATGTAGATACACCAAAAAAGCATGTAGCCACACAAGAGCTTATCGTTGCAGATGTGCTCTTGTGCCGTCACCCATTAAAGCATTTTAGTAGGCAATCTCTCAACATGATTTTTAAGTACATACACCAGAAAGTATGTAGATACACAAGAGCATATCTTTGCAGACGTGCTTTTGTGAAGTTACTCATTTAAGCATTTCAGTAGGCAAGATAACCATGATTTTAGGTAGATACACCAGAAAGCATGCAGATACACACAGGAGCTCATCTTTCCAGACGTGCTTTTGTGACTTTAAGCATTTTAATAGGCGAGATTACTTCACAACCATGATTTTAGGTAGATACACCAAAAAAGCATGTAGCCACACAAGAGCTTATCGTTGCAGATGTGCTCTTGTGACGTCACCCATTAAAGCATTTTAGTAGGCAATCTCTCAAGTTGACAAACATGATTTTTAAGTACATACACCAGAAAGTATGTAGATACACACACACACACACACACACACACACACACACACATTATCAGAACCGCTTGTCCCTTACAGGGTCACGGGGAACCGGAGCCTACCCGGCAACACAGGGCGTAAGGCCGGAGGGGGGGAGGGGACACACCCAGGACGGGACGCCAGTCCGTCGCAAGGTACCCCAAGCGGGACTTGAACCCCAGACCCACTGGACAGCAGGACTGCGGTCCAACCCACTGCGCCACCGCACCCCCTCCCGTATGTAGATACACAAGAGCATATCTTTGCAGACGTGCTTTTGTGAAGTTACTCATTTAAGCATTTTAATAGGCGAGATTACTTCATAACCATGATTTTAGGTAGGTACACCAGAAAGCATGCAGATTCACACAGGAGCTCATCTTTCCAGACGTGCTTTTGTGACGTTACTCATTTAAGCATTTCAATAGGCGAGATTACTTCACAACCATGATTTTAGGTAGATACACCAGAAAGTATGTAGATACACAAGAGCATATCTTTGCAGACGTGCTTTTGTGAAGTTACTCATTTAAGCATTTCAGTAGGCAAGATAACCATGATTTTAGGTAGATACACCAGACAGCATGCAGATACACACAGGAGCTCATTTTTCCAGACGTGCTTTTGTGACTTTAAAGCATTTTAATAGGCGAGATTACTTCACAACCATGATTTTAGGTAGATACACCAGAAAGCATGCAGATTCACACAGGAGCTCATCTTTGCAGACGTGCTTTTGTGACTTTAAGCATTTTAATAGGCGAGATTACTTCACAACCATGATTTTAGGTAGATACACCAGAAAGCATGCAGATTCACACAGGAGCTCATCTTTGCAGACGTGCTTTTGTGACTTTAAGCATTTTAATAGGCGAGATTACTTCACAACCATGATTTTAGGTAGATACACCAGAAAGCATGCAGATTCACACAGGAGCATATCTTTGCAGACGTGCTTTTGTGACTTTAAGCATTTTAATAGGCGAGATTACTTCACAACCATGATTTTAGGTAGATACACCAGAAAGCATGCAGATTCACACAGGAACTTATCTTTGCAGACGTGCTTTTGTGACATTACTCATTTAAGCATTTTAATAGGCGAGATTACTTCACAACCATGATTTTAGGTAGATACACTAGAAAGTATGTAGACACACACAGGAGCTCATCTTTCCAGACGTGCTTTTGTGACGTTACTCATTTAAGCATTTCAATAGGCGAGATTACTTCACAACCATGATTTTAGGTGGTAGATACACCAGAAAGCATGCAGATTCACACAGGAGCTCATCTTTGCAGACGTGCTTTTGTGACTTTAAGCATTTTAATAGGCGAGATTACTTCACAACCATGATTTTAGGTAGATACACCAGAAAGCATGCAGATTCACACAGGAACTTATCTTTGCAGACGTGCTTTTGTGACATTACTCATTTAAGCATTTTAATAGGCGAGATTACTTCACAACCATGATTTTAGGTAGATACACCAGAAAGCATGCAGATTCACACAGGAGCTCATCTTTGCAGACGTGCTTTTGTGACTTTAAGCATTTTAATAGGCGAGATTACTTCACAACCATGATTTTAGGTAGATACACCAGAAAGCATGCAGATTCACACAGGAACTTATCTTTGCAGACGTGCTTTTGTGACATTACTCATTTAAGCATTTTAATAGGCGAGATTACTTCACAACCATGATTTTAGGTAGATACACCAGAAAGCATGCAGATTCACACAGGAGCTTATCTTTGCAGACGTGCTTTTGTGACATTACTCATTTAAGCATTTTAATAGGCGAGA
Organism: Scleropages formosus; assembly: GCF_900964775.1. Classification (NCBI taxonomy): domain Eukaryota; kingdom Metazoa; phylum Chordata; class Actinopteri; order Osteoglossiformes; family Osteoglossidae; genus Scleropages; species Scleropages formosus. The sequence continues at coordinate 9,007,180 of NC_041816.1, read as the reverse complement.
TTACTTCACAACCATGATTTTAGGTAGATACACCAGAAAGCATGCAGATTCACACAGGAGCTATCTTTGCAGACGTGCTTTTGTGACTTTAAGCATTTTAATAGGCGAGATTACTTCACAACCATGATTTTAGGTAGATACACCAGAAAGCATGCAGATTCACACAGGAGCTTATCTTTGCAGACGTGCTTTTGTGACATTACTCATTTAAGCATTTTAATAGGCGAGATTACTTCACAACCATGATTTTAGGTAGATACACCAGAAAGCATGCAGATTCACACAGGAGCTTATCTTTGCAGACGTGCTTTTGTGACATTACTCATTTAAGCATTTTAATAGGCGAGACTACTTCACAACCATGATTTTATGTAGATACACCAAAAAAGCATGTAGCCACACAAGAGCTTATCGTTGCAGATGTGCTCTTGTGCCGTCACCCATTAAAGCATTTTAGTAGGCAATCTCTCAACATGATTTTTAAGTACATACACCAGAAAGTATGTAGATACACAAGAGCATATCTTTGCAGACGTGCTTTTGTGAAGTTACTCATTTAAGCATTTCAGTAGGCAAGATAACCATGATTTTAGGTAGATACACCAGAAAGCATGCAGATACACACAGGAGCTCATCTTTCCAGACGTGCTTTTGTGACTTTAAGCATTTTAATAGGCGAGATTACTTCACAACCATGATTTTAGGTAGATACACCAAAAAAGCATGTAGCCACACAAGAGCTTATCGTTGCAGATGTGCTCTTGTGACGTCACCCATTAAAGCATTTTAGTAGGCAATCTCTCAAGTTGACAAACATGATTTTTAAGTACATACACCAGAAAGTATGTAGATACACACACACACACACACACACACACACACACACACATTATCAGAACCGCTTGTCCCTTACAGGGTCACGGGGAACCGGAGCCTACCCGGCAACACAGGGCGTAAGGCCGGAGGGGGGGAGGGGACACACCCAGGACGGGACGCCAGTCCGTCGCAAGGTACCCCAAGCGGGACTTGAACCCCAGACCCACTGGACAGCAGGACTGCGGTCCAACCCACTGCGCCACCGCACCCCCTCCCGTATGTAGATACACAAGAGCATATCTTTGCAGACGTGCTTTTGTGAAGTTACTCATTTAAGCATTTTAATAGGCGAGATTACTTCATAACCATGATTTTAGGTAGGTACACCAGAAAGCATGCAGATTCACACAGGAGCTCATCTTTCCAGACGTGCTTTTGTGACGTTACTCATTTAAGCATTTCAATAGGCGAGATTACTTCACAACCATGATTTTAGGTAGATACACCAGAAAGTATGTAGATACACAAGAGCATATCTTTGCAGACGTGCTTTTGTGAAGTTACTCATTTAAGCATTTCAGTAGGCAAGATAACCATGATTTTAGGTAGATACACCAGACAGCATGCAGATACACACAGGAGCTCATTTTTCCAGACGTGCTTTTGTGACTTTAAGCATTTTAATAGGCGAGATTACTTCACAACCATGATTTTAGGTAGATACACCAGAAAGCATGCAGATTCACACAGGAGCTCATCTTTGCAGACGTGCTTTTGTGACTTTAAGCATTTTAATAGGCGAGATTACTTCACAACCATGATTTTAGGTAGATACACCAGAAAGCATGCAGATTCACACAGGAGCATATCTTTGCAGACGTGCTTTTGTGACTTTAAGCATTTTAATAGGCGAGATTACTTCACAACCATGATTTTAGGTAGATACACCAGAAAGCATGCAGATTCACACAGGAGCATATCTTTGCAGACGTGCTTTTGTGACTTTAAGCATTTTAATAGGCGAGATTACTTCACAACCATGATTTTAGGTAGATACACCAGAAAGCATGCAGATTCACACAGGAGCTTATCTTTGCAGACGTGCTTTTGTGACATTACTCATTTAAGCATTTTAATAGGCGAGACTACTTCACAACCATGATTTTATGTAGATACACCAAAAAAGCATGTAGCCACACAAGAGCTTATCGTTGCAGATGTGCTCTTGTGCCGTCACCCATTAAAGCATTTTAGTAGGCAATCTCTCAACATGATTTTTAAGTACATACACCAGAAAGTATGTAGATACACAAGAGCATATCTTTGCAGACGTGCTTTTGTGAAGTTACTCATTTAAGCATTTCAGTAGGCAAGATAACCATGATTTTAGGTAGATACACCAGAAAGCATGCAGATACACACAGGAGCTCATCTTTCCAGACGTGCTTTTGTGACTTTAAGCATTTTAATAGGCGAGATTACTTCACAACCATGATTTTAGGTAGATACACCAGAAAGTATGCAGATACACAAGAGCATATCTTTGCAGACGTGCTTTTGTGAAGTTACTCATTTAAGCATTTCAGTAGGCAAGATAACCATGATTTTAGGTAGATACACCAGACAGCATGCAGATACACACAGGAGCTCATTTTTCCAGACGTGCTTTTGTGACTTTAAGCATTTCAATAGGCGAGATTAATTCACAACCATGATTTTATGTAGATATACCAAAAAAGCATGTAGCCACACAAGAGCTTATCGTTGCAGATGTGCTCTTGTGACGTCACCCATTAAAGCATTTTAGTAGGCAATCTCTCAAGTTGACAAACATGATTTTTAAGTACATACACCAGAAAGTATGTAGATACACACACACACACACACACACACACACACACACACACACATTATCAGAACCGCTTGTCCCTTACAGGGTCACGGGGAACCGGAGCCTACCCGGCAACACAGGGCGTAAGGCCGGAGGGGGGGAGGGGACACACCCAGGACGGGACGCCAGTCCGTCGCAAGGTACCCCAAGCGGGACTTGAACCCCAGACCCACTGGACAGCAGGACTGCGGTCCAACCCACTGCGCCACCGCACCCCCTCCCGTATGTAGATACACAAGAGCATATCTTTGCAGACGTGCTTTTGTGAAGTTACTCATTTAAGCATTTTAATAGGCGAGATTACTTCATAACCATGATTTTAGGTAGATACACCAAAAAAGCATGTAGCCACACAAGAGCTTATCGTTGCAGATGTGCTCTTGTGACGTCACCCATTAAAGCATTTTAGTAGGCAATCTCTCAAGTTGACAAACATGATTTTTAAGTACATACACCAGAAAGTATGTAGATACACACACACACACACACACACACACACACACACACACATTATCAGAACCGCTTGTCCCTTACAGGGTCACGGGGAACCGGAGCCTACCCGGCAACACAGGGCGTAAGGCCGGAGGGGGGGAGGGGACACACCCAGGACGGGACGCCAGTCCGTCGCAAGGTACCCCAAGCGGGACTTGAACCCCAGACCCACTGGACAGCAGGACTGCGGTCCAACCCACTGCGCCACCGCACCCCCTCCCGTATGTAGATACACAAGAGCATATCTTTGCAGACGTGCTTTTGTGAAGTTACTCATTTAAGCATTTTAATAGGCGAGATTACTTCATAACCATGATTTTAGGTAGGTACACCAGAAAGCATGCAGATTCACACAGGAGCTCATCTTTCCAGACGTGCTTTTGTGACGTTACTCATTTAAGCATTTCAATAGGCGAGATTACTTCACAACCATGATTTTAGGTAGATACACCAGAAAGTATGTAGATACACAAGAGCATATCTTTGCAGACGTGCTTTTGTGAAGTTACTCATTTAAGCATTTCAGTAGGCAAGATAACCATGATTTTAGGTAGATACACCAGACAGCATGCAGATACACACAGGAGCTCATTTTTCCAGACGTGCTTTTGTGACTTTAAGCATTTTAATAGGCGAGATTACTTCACAACCATGATTTTAGGTAGATACACCAGAAAGCATGCAGATTCACACAGGAGCTCATCTTTGCAGACGTGCTTTTGTGACTTTAAGCATTTTAATAGGCGAGATTACTTCACAACCATGATTTTAGGTAGATACACCAGAAAGCATGCAGATTCACACAGGAGCATATCTTTGCAGACGTGCTTTTGTGACTTTAAGCATTTTAATAGGCGAGATTACTTCACAACCATGATTTTAGGTAGATACACCAGAAAGCATGCAGATTCACACAGGAGCTTATCTTTGCAGACGTGCTTTTGTGACATTACTCATTTAAGCATTTTAATAGGCGAGACTACTTCACAACCATGATTTTATGTAGATACACCAAAAAAGCATGTAGCCACACAAGAGCTTATCGTTGCAGATGTGCTCTTGTGCCGTCACCCATTAAAGCATTTTAGTAGGCAATCTCTCAACATGATTTTTAAGTACATACACCAGAAAGTATGTAGATACACAAGAGCATATCTTTGCAGACGTGCTTTTGTGAAGTTACTCATTTAAGCATTTCAGTAGGCAAGATAACCATGATTTTAGGTAGATACACCAGAAAGCATGCAGATACACACAGGAGCTCATCTTTCCAGACGTGCTTTTGTGACTTTAAGCATTTTAATAGGCGAGATTACTTCACAACCATGATTTTAGGTAGATACACCAGAAAGTATGCAGATACACAAGAGCATATCTTTGCAGACGTGCTTTTGTGAAGTTACTCATTTAAGCATTTCAGTAGGCAAGATAACCATGATTTTAGGTAGATACACCAGACAGCATGCAGATACACACAGGAGCTCATTTTTCCAGACGTGCTTTTGTGACTTTAAGCATTTCAATAGGCGAGATTAATTCACAACCATGATTTTATGTAGATACACCAAAAAAGCATGTAGCCACACAAGAGCTTATCGTTGCAGATGTGCTCTTGTGACGTCACCCATTAAAGCATTTTAGTAGGCAATCTCTCAAGTTGACAAACATGATTTTTAAGTACATACACCAGAAAGTATGTAGATACACACACACACACACACACACACACACACACACACACACACACACACACACACACACACACATTATCAGAACCGCTTGTCCCTTACAGGGTCACGGGGAACCGGAGCCTACCCGGCAACACAGGGCGTAAGGCCGGAGGGGGGGAGGGGACACACCCAGGACGGGACGCCAGTCCGTCGCAAGGTACCCCAAGCGGGACTTGAACCCCAGACCCACTGGACAGCAGGACTGCGGTCCAACCCACTGCGCCACCGCACCCCCTCCCGTATGTAGATACACAAGAGCATATCTTTGCAGACGTGCTTTTGTGAAGTTACTCATTTAAGCATTTTAATAGGCGAGATTACTTCATAACCATGATTTTAGGTAGGTACACCAGAAAGCATGCAGATTCACACAGGAGCTCATCTTTCCAGACGTGCTTTTGTGACGTTACTCATTTAAGCATTTCAATAGGCGAGATTACTTCACAACCATGATTTTAGGTAGATACACCAGAAAGTATGTAGATACACAAGAGCATATCTTTGCAGACGTGCTTTTGTGAAGTTACTCATTTAAGCATTTCAGTAGGCAAGATAACCATGATTTTAGGTAGATACACCAGACAGCATGCAGATACACACAGGAGCTCATCTTTCCAGACGTGCTTTTGTGACTTTAAGCATTTTAATAGGCGAGATTACTTCACAACCATGATTTTAGGTAGATACACCAGAAAGCATGCAGATTCACACAGGAGCTCATCTTTGCAGACGTGCTTTTGTGACTTTAAGCATTTTAATAGGCGAGATTACTTCACAACCATGATTTTAGGTAGATACACCAGAAAGCATGCAGATTCACACAGGAGCTCATCTTTGCAGACGTGCTTTTGTGACTTTAAGCATTTTAATAGGCGAGATTACTTCACAACCATGATTTTAGGTAGATACACCAGAAAGCATGCAGATTCACACAGGAGCATATCTTTGCAGACGTGCTTTTGTGACTTTAAGCATTTTAATAGGCGAGATTACTTCACAACCATGATTTTAGGTAGATACACCAGAAAGCATGCAGATTCACACAGGAGCTTATCTTTGCAGACGTGCTTTTGTGACATTACTCATTTAAGCATTTTAATAGGCGAGATTACTTCACAACCATGATTTATGTAGATACACCAAAAAAGCATGTAGCCACACAAGAGCTTATCGTTGCAGATGTGCTCTTGTGCCGTCACCCATTAAAGCATTTTAGTAGGCAATCTCTCAACATGATTTTTAAGTACATACACCAGAAAGTATGTAGATACACAAGAGCATATCTTTGCAGACGTGCTTTTGTGAAGTTACTCATTTAAGCATTTCAGTAGGCAAGATAACCATGATTTTAGGTAGATACACCAGAAAGCATGCAGATACACACAGGAGCTCATCTTTCCAGACGTGCTTTTGTGACTTTAAGCATTTTAATAGGCGAGATTACTTCACAACCATGATTTTAGGTAGATACACCAGAAAGTATGTAGATACACAAGAGCATATCTTTGCAGACGTGCTTTTGTGAAGTTACTCATTTAAGCATTTCAGTAGGCAAGATAACCATGATTTTAGGTAGATACACCAGACAGCATGCAGATACACACAGGAGCTCATTTTTCCAGACGTGCTTTTAAGCATTTCAATAGGCGAGATTAATTCACAACCATGATTTTATGTAGATACACCAAAAAAGCATGTAGCCACACAAGAGCTTATCGTTGCAGATGTGCTCTTGTGACGTCACCCATTAAAGCATTTTAGTAGGCAATCTCTCAAGTTGACAAACATGATTTTTAAGTACATACACCAGAAAGCATGTAGATACACACACACACATTATCAGAACCGCTTGTCCCTTACAGGGTCACGGGGAACCGGAGCCTACCCGGCAACACAGGGCGTAAGGCCGGAGGGGGGGAGGGGACACACCCAGGACGGGACGCCAGTCCGTCGCAAGGTACCCCAAGCGGGACTTGAACCCCAGACCCACTGGACAGCAGGACTGCGGTCCAACCCACTGCGCCACCGCACCCCCTCCCGTATGTAGATACACAAGAGCATATCTTTGCAGACGTGCTTTTGTGAAGTTACTCATTTAACCATTTCGGTAGGCAATATGTCACCTTGAGAAACACGCTATTTAGAAGATAATCTAGTAAGCATTAAGTGATTCAAAAAGTCATTTTGCCAGACACTGTTTGGGCAATGGGACAAGTAAACATTTCTTCAGGCAAAAATTGAAGTTGACAAACATGATTTTAGGGAGATACATCAGGACGCATGTAGAGCCCCCAAGAGCTTATCTTGACAGACCTTTTTTTCTTGTGGTTACCCAAGTAAGCATTTTGGTAGGCAATACCTTGCTTTTTGGCATAGTCAGCATATGGAGGTGACAACAGAACTCAAACCATCTGATGTTCACATAGTCGCGTACTCTCTAACTCGTGTGCTTCCCCCTGATGCCTCCTCTTTCACAACCACTGACTGGATCTTTTGTGATTTACTGTGAGGAGGCTACTTTGTTTTAAAAGAGCGTTTAACAAGACGCAGGTGTGGCATATATTTGTGATTACCTACGACGGCAGTCACCTGTGATATTTTCATCTGAGGTTGTGACAGAGGAAAAAAGAAAATTGTACATATTTAAATTAGCTGATTTCGTGCCAGTTTGGAGTCTCTTTTTAACCGTCATGGAGCCCCCCCCCCCAACAAACAAATGAACAAGTAAATAGGCATTTTTTTGGTGTGCTTTGATTTGTTCCATGTTAAGATTCAAACACTGGATCAGCGGAGTCGATGTGGATAAACCCTGTCTTTTTTTTGATATTATATTTGGAACAGCACATTTCTAACATGCCCAGCTCATAGTCTAGGTTCTTGGAAGCGCTCTGTAAAATGTAATTTTCAATAAGAAGTAACTTCACGCAGGTAATCCGTGACTGTGAAACATCCAGTTTATCTCCTGCTTCCACCAGAGGGAGACATTTACCATACCAATTAAATTGCATGCCAAAATTATTTCATTTTTTTTTTTTGCAAGAAGCCACATATAAAAATAAGTATTCAAGTTTTTTTTCCAAATTACATTACTCAAAAATACCAAAAAAAATTACAGCAAGATTCAGTTTTTGCACAGTTACAGTAAGGACTGAAAAATATGGAATAGAAGACAGACTAAGGTCTGATACAGAATACAGAAGGAAGTAGTGATGTTATATGTTGGTGTCATATGTATTTGGTTGCACAAAGACAACCTCAGATTAGCGTGAACACAATTAATTGGTTGCACCCTTGCCGAAATTCAGCAAAAAAAAAAGGTCTACTCTTTCACTTTGTCTACGGGGTGATTTTCATGAACCTCTATTCTAACAATCCCCAAACACAAGGCCCCTTGACATGGTTATTCTCTGCCTTTTTGTTTGGTCTCACAGATGTCTTTTCACTATTTCACCCCTCATGCGGCCAAAGCCATTTTTCTAGCCACCTAATGGACATAACTTGTGATATATGTATATGTAGCTTTCCCATGGTCAGTGTTATGAACATTTTTGCAAACAAAACAAAAACATGTCAAAGGAAAGAACATGATCATTGCAGAGTGAATGACATGTGTTCAGGGCACTTCCCACTGCTGCAAGATCTCAAAATATATTAAAGGCAAAAGGAACCCAACGTAACACTGCTCATTAGCCACCACTGGTTTGGTAGAGACCTCGATACTGTTACTACTACAGGCAACATCACACAACTGTGGTGCCAGGATACGTCCTCACCAGCTCTATCATAGTGTGGTTTGGAAGCTGCAGAGTACAGGACTGTAAGGCGCTACAGTGAGTGGTGAAGCTGCTCGAGCCATCACTGGAGAGCCTATACCAGGCCAGAACCATCAGGAGACATCAGTCATCCCCATCACAACCTTTTCACACCCTTACCATAAGGCAGACGCTTACAGGAGTGTTAAAGCTAGCACCTCAAGGTTGGAAAACAGTTTTTAACCCACAGGCCATCAGGCTTGTGAACAACACCCATCCACTGCCTCTCCACCCATCGCAGCAGACACAGTTTACCCTCTGAGCATGAGAGGTGTCAGCTACCCCCATCCCTCCTACACAGAGGATCTTGGAATTTTTTTGCACTAATAGTAGTTTTTGTTACTTGTGACCTTGCACTAATAGTAAATTTGTGATTTATGCCCTGTGTTTTCCTTGTGCTTTTCTTTCATTATGTCCTTATAATTTATGTCATAGGCTGCTGAGAGGATTCACAGAGTAAGAATCTCATTGTATGGTGTACTGTACACATGACAAACTCTTAAATGCTGAGGCGTTGTTCTCCCCTTGTTCCATATGCAATTCAACAAGGTCTTGAACTATATGTGACTTAAGATTGACTCAATTCAGACTTAATCTGAACAAACACTGCATGACAATTGCAGTGCCACTCTCCCAACAGGCATCTTTCTTTTTTTTAAAACCATTGTTTTTAGTTGCTGCAAATCTGTCACTGTAAGGTTTGCTGAGCTCATGCATGAACCTGGCAACTGTCCTGCTTCTATAGTATCTTTTCCATTGTCTGGTTGTGCGGGGGGGGTTGGTGCAGTGGGTTGGACTGGGTTCTGCTCTCTAGTGAGTCTGGGGCTCGAGTCCCGCTTGGGGTGCCTTTCGCCAGACTGGCATCCTGTCCTGGGTGTGTCCCTGATCCCTCCAGCCCTACGCCCTGAGTTGCCGGGTTCGGCTCTGGCTCCCTGCGATCCAATATAGAACAAGCGGTTCAGAAAGTGTGGGTGGTGACGTATAGTGGGACTTTTGAAAAAATTTATTCTTTTTTCTGGAGACATCGAGCTTTCAGATTTGTAAGGAAGACAGGAGAGTAGCAGTGGTTGAATGAGGTTTTTTTTTTTTTTGGTGTACATGCAGAGCTCTGGTAAAGAGCATATCACAACATAGCAGCAGCTTCAGCGCACTACCTGCTATAAGGGAAGAAAACATGAGTAACTGCTCCAACTCACCAGCGATGCAGGCTTGCCAGATTCTGAAAGCATCGCGGACACTGAAAAAAATAGAGCAAAAGTACAAATGACTGGCCATAATGGGAGTGCCCGGCCTTAACCCATCCCCCATAACAAGCTAAACTTGAAGGAGCAAGCTGTCCAGTTTGACCAGGTGGGATGGACACGTAGTTTGGCCTTGGTGTCCCCTTTTTTCTCAGCATTCATCAAAGGTAGAGTGTGAGTACTAATAAAAGCTTTGTCAAGCCTTCATGGTGTTGAAAAAAATCTCCCCCCGTGCATGTTTATGCACCACGTATTTTGAGCTCAGTGTGCTGTGGTTCCTTCCTGTAGCTCAGATTTCTTTCCTGTATCGGTCTCATATAGTGTTCAAAACCCAGCCTCCTCCCATCTCACCCACTTTGCCTTGTGCCCGCAACACTCAGCTGGAAGGTGACAGCAGCTCCTTCAGAATACAATCTCACAATGCATCAGAGCGCAGTGACTAAGTCCAAGCGGCGGAGGTGGGGAGTCGGGGAGGGTTGCTGAAAAGCCTGTCAGGAGGCCCCTGGAAGCCACTGGTGCCGATTAGCAGGGTGTGACTGTCGAAGAATCAGCTTAAGGGTATACCTCTCGGGTGCCATCGCATGTTACTGAAATGCTCTGCTGGCTTAGCACCACTTGACACACGGCAGCAAGGTACTGTGCAGGAACGCCTTTCCCTTTAGGAGACAGGCTGCCGTTTCAAACCTCGTGTCAGTTTAACTTGCACTCTGATAAGCATGCTTAGAACCTCTTTCTAAGGGGCTTTAACAACTCATCATTGAGAATAAATTGAAAACAATTCCTTAAAAAGCTGTTCTCTGTTCAAATGAACACCTCTGTGTGTTCATTCGAGATGGAGAGAAATATTGTGCTTGCTGACTTACTTTAAAGCCAAGTGTTACAGTGGCCATCCTGAGGATTTAATTTACATCATACACCAGTGTGGTACTTTGCGGTGGGCTTGAGAGAGAGCATTCGGCAAGGATTCCTTCTTACCTGTCAGCAACCAAATCCCAGAGAACGGCTACAAATCAGTCCTGACCCCAGCAGGATTACAGTTCATTGCTTAGGTTTAATCCATATCAGAGACTTTCCATTGGCCCTGTTGCCCAGGCCAGTTTTTCCTCAATGATGTATCTGGAGAGACTAACACCTCTTTAAGCTGTGGACTATATTCCTTTTTTTTGTGGAGCATTTTGCCATGTTTAGGAGTTCAATTAGAACCATCGATACTGGGTGTGTTCATCACGGGCCTCAGATGGCCCTTCTTCAGTGTCATAGCCTGTTGCTGTCTATCTGCTCTGCACAGCTTCCTGGCCAGCAAGACCAACTTATGCATGACTCTCAATCAATGTTCTAAATCTGCAGCACTTCTACATGAGAGTAAAGAAGTTGTCCTCACTTATCAGAGCATCTCATGTGACAAGAGGATGTGGCTTAGTTATAGTTACATAGATTCACTTGGCTGATGCTTTTCTTTAAAAAAGGCTTACATTTATTTAGCAGATGCTTTTCTCCAATGCGACTTCCAATGAACTCTATGTAGTTTTATCAGCCCACACACCTTATTCACCAAGGTGGATTACTCTGCTAGATACACTACTTTCAATGGGTCACATCGATACATTAATAGAACACACACTCTCGCTCTGTGTCACTCACACACTATGGGGGAACCTTAACAACATGGCGTTGGACTGTGGGAGGAAACACCCATGCAGACACGGGGATATACATAGACTGAGCAGGGATCAAACCCACGTTCACAGCAGTGCTACCATGCAGCTTACAATGTTTAGTTACCTTCAATTAATTATCCATTTATTAAGCTGGGTGATTTTACTGGAGCAAGGGTACTGCAAGTGGGGAAGTGGTTCATACTCATAAATAAATCTGTGTTGTCTCTCTCACTCACACACACACAGTGGAGAATGCTGGTTAATAAAATCACCCATGGCCACTACCTATCACTACAGGTAGTGTGTAATGATTGTTAAGTTCCAGTTACCTGAATTTCAGATCTATTGTGAAAAGCTTTCTAAAGGTAAAATAATCCTCTTACATTTATCACTTGAAAGGGACATATGACCTAAATTGTACCCATGTGTTCAGACATACAAATGACTGTATGAGATGCACTTTTCTGTACTGCATCTCTACAATGAGGAAGCAAAAAAAGAGGCAAAAAGACTACTCTTTCTCCAGGATGAAATCAGTATACTGCTCAACCATCTGACAGGTGAGTTGATGTGAAGAGGGGTTACCCTTTAATGAGAAGGCACAGTTAGAATTCGTAGGATTCAGTAGGGTGTTAGAGTGGGTCTTGCAAATAGAACTTGCTTGGGCTGGAAAGGAGGTGTGTTTGGTGCGACCCGATTACCGCCCAGCAGTAATGATGGTGTGGCTGGGCAGGGGTCACCACTGAATGCTCATTTTTCCCGGGTTATTGTCTGATGCCACCACAGAGCAGCACTTGTCTCTCCCCCCCCCCCCCCCCCCGCTGGAAACTCATCATGACAGAGCCAAAGGAAAAATCTCTGCGGCAGCTGGAACATTAGCTCTTCCAAATCCCTTTTCCCCACCAGAGCTTTTCTTACATTAGCTCAGAGGAGTTTTTTCCCTTTTATTCTGATGAACACGGACCTTTATTTTGCGTTTAATGAAATAAATTAAATTGACAAAGGAGCATTCATGGTGTTCAGCTTTTCCTATTGGTAAACATTGTTTACTTTTATGGCTGTTTCTGGTGTAGGCCTGATGACGTTTTCTCTATTCTGCTCACAATCTTTTAAAAAATTTTAATCAATTTCTGGTGAATTTCAGATATATGCTCTTGAGGGTCATCAAAAACAAAAAGGCTCACTGTGGATTGTGGGGGAAAAACACGAAAATCCAAGGCTTTGTGAAGCTCAAGTTCCTCTTTCTAAACATGCATTCCTTACAAACCTTCGACATGGTAGGCATCAATTTTCAGAGCTTGCAGGAAAAACAAAATGAGGACTCTGCTTTTTTCCACCATCGATGTTTTGTTGCCTTCAAACAGTATTGGTTCAGTCTGGATCACAGCAATTCAGCTCAGAGAAACAGTGCACGCCAATGGGAGATAGAAGAGTATATTCTGCTCAGGCTTTACCCGCCACCAGCACTCATGTTAACATTTAATTGGCCTGCTCTTCTCTGCCACACGTGGCTCTCCCCAGATGGAGGGCCCGTGAATGTAACTCCTGGTAAACGTGCTGCAAGAAAAGCAATCCAAAAAAACTCTCCTGCTTAAACACCAGCTATCAGTAGGGGGACACAGGCTGCAAAGAAAATACCCCTCCTCGCCACTCGTCCTGCCTTTTGCAATCCCCGCTAACTTGTATGCTTTGGAAATATCAAAAGGCAGCTTGAGTCAGCAACAGCAGGAAAAAAGACTCTTTGCGAGAGAATGCCAGGGCCGATAAGACTGCTAACATCCTACATGGAGGCCTTTACCCCCTTCTCGACTTCATGGATTCATTTGACTTCTAGCAACAAACTTCACATAGCCCCTCTTAGCTGCGCTACATGCCCCACTTCCACAGCCTAAAGAAAAAAGGAAGTATAATAACAAAAACAGAAAGAAAAGACTGCACTCCCAGTCTTTGGAGTTATGTGCAAATGCAGCTACTGGGATTCTAATCAGCCTGATGTTCAAACAAATAATACACTGTTGAGATGGTAGCTGCATCAAGGCCAAATGGTAATGTGGTTGACTGGTAAATGCTGGGAGAGTGGCAGGGAAAATTTCGATTGGTTCCCTTGAGAGTTGCAGAGTGTGGTCCAGCTCATAAAGCAGCTGTCATCTACTTTACAATCTAATGAAACAAGCTGTTACAACTTTATCCATCAGCAGAGTTTACCTTTCAGAGGTGGACACATTGTTTTGCACCTCTAAGCAAACTGTCGAGAGGAGCTGTCTGTGAAGTTGCACCTGATTGGGCCATGTCCACAGGTGCTCTAGGATCCTGTGGGGAGCCACGGCTTGTTGTCAACTTAACCCTCCAGGGAACAGCTGAATAAAGCAAAAATCATTGTCTGCTGGGAGCAGCAAGCATCTGTCGGATGACATTAGAGATACCACTATGTCAGGATTCACAGTGCTTCCCTCAAAAGAAACGTGCACATGCCACTAAAAACATTTATGTTTTGTCAGCATTGGCGCCCTACTCCTGATTTACACACAACAATTCTGGTTTACAGCAGGAAAGGAATTAGGTTATAGCTATACTCCAAGATGGACAGTTGGGTTCACCAAATAACATAGTACATCTCATTAGCCCAGTGAGTGAGAATACATCTTCCACTTCTCTCTAAACAAGCAGTTTACCAGTTCCCTTAAATTTTTTTGGATTTCTCAATCATACATGATGTTGTCTGATAAATTTGAGATTCACAACCTGACTACTGAAACTATATCTCAATTTTGAATGCAAAATACACACAGTCATTGCTGTTTATATAAAAACTGAAAGAAAAAAGGCATTTTGTTCGAATTTTAAGAACGAAAGGTTAGATTCTTCTTCAAAAGCTTTGTACAGTGTGATGGGCAGCAGGCTACTTAAAGTCTACTTGTTCAATATTTATGTCCCCGTGACAGCAAAACCTCCAACTATATCAAAAATACAGACCTTCTCCCCACTGTAGGGCCTGTTTATAAATACGGACCCTTGGGGTCCTTTTCAACCCCTGCTGCCACAGATTTAAAACTGCCCCGCAGTTTCACCCAGACTGACTGACCTTTCCACTGAGCTTCTGCTGCAGTCAGGGAGCCACAGCTGAGGGTATTGGAAAGCACATGGAATTGTGAGACATCATCGATCCTGACCCCATGAGCTATCTGACTATACATCAAATGAAAAGCACGGGCTGCATTCTTGCAACAGGTCTGCAGTTCAAGAGATTAAGAAAAACCATCTCCATAATTGTTTTCGCTGCTATTGATTTCTGTCAGTTGCCAGTTTGAACTGACACCTTAACAGCTGTACCTCAAACTGCCAGGTTAAAGATATTACTTGCCTTTTACAGTCTGGAATTAAAACCAGCTGATATTCTACCGGCCAGTTACTAAACAGCACAGAAGCTGAAACACACCATAGCAACTGATGGCATAGCAATTTGAGCTGCTGCCTTTGTTTCTAAAGGTTGTCAGTTTAAATCTTGCCGACTGCTGTAGTACCCTTGAGCAAGCTGTTTACTGTAAATTGCTCCAGTAAAATTACGCAGTTCTATAAATGGGTATATTGCTGTAGATACCATTATGAGATGATTTGGAGAAACTGTCAGATAAATAGGTATAATGTAAATATAACCACCTTTGATAAATTGAGATTGTCCTCATAGTCGAGTACAGATCACCTATTCCATGCTCATCATGAATTCATGAATAATTCTTACATATGTTCCATTTGCCTTTAATGTACATTTTATTTTTACTACCTTGTATCACCTTTATGTGACCCAGAGTTGACAATCAGTTCACCATGAAATAGTGCTAGATTCTGTCAACCCTGAAATTATGCATTTGGGGTTTCTACATATAGTGGGTGTCATGTTTCCCACTGGGAAGTGAGTCATCAGACCCAAGTGCAGAGCAGAGTCACACAGGATAGGGGATGATCAGAGAGTTATCGTCGAGAAACTAGCAAAGGTCACCGAGGAGCAGACATTGTTACGAGGAGAATCCGAAAACCATGAGTTGAGGACCAGGCAATGGGTCAAGGGAGACGAAGCGGGTGAGGAGAGTCAGGAGAAGGAGGGTCGAGGAAGAGGAAGAAGGACAGGAAAGAGGTAAGCAAAACAATCCCAGAAGCATGAGCGAAGAGTAAGACTGAACATGGTCCCGCATTCTGGGTTGTCCTTTCATGTCCCTGGACCCTGATCAGCTGCAGATGTCCCTCATTGCTGAGGTGGAGGGCGTGACAGTGTGTGTGCAAATTTGAAATGGTCAGCACATTATATGATGTTCACACAAGCATGATGCCATATTGAACATAACTGCCAGTGCAAAAAATGTAATGGTATATGAGATTAAGAGTGAAAAGTTGGCCTTTTTTTTAATTCAAGGTGATACAGGAATGTGAAGATCTGCATTTAATTGTACAGATAAAGTACTCGGGTGGCTTGGAACCTAGTAGCTAGAACTTTCACTTTGCAGTCGGAAGGTTCAGGTTCGAATTCAAGTTCCTGCTGTAGTTCCCTTGATCAAGGTACTTACCCCAAACTGATACAGTAAAAATTACTCAGCTGTATAAATGTAAACCAATATAAGCAGCCTACTGTCTTAACACTGAAAGCTTCATTGGAGAAAAGTGTCGGCTAAATGGATAAAATAAAAAAAAGAGTAAAATCATGAGCTAGTTAAACCGTTATCAAAAAAGTACACAAGGGAGATATAGAATAATAATGTATCAGACTTGCTGTAGGTAATGTTGCAACAAGGTTATTAAAAGGGCCATTTATTTGGAATATATTCATTTGGTGGATTGCCCAAGTATTGTACATTGCTAAGCAGATATATTTAGCTTGTTAACAGTTGTTAAATACAGTGAAGTCACTGTAGTACATTTCTGCTCAAATGTGATGTCAAGTAGGGACATGGATTACACAGAAATAGTTCCCCTCAAACAAGGGGGTGTGGTGGCGCAGTGGGTTGGACTGCAGTCTTGCGTTCCAGAAGGTCTGGGGTTCGAGTCCTGCTTGGGGTACCTTGTGATGGACTGGCGTCCTGTCCTGGGTGTGTCCCCTTATGCCCTGTGTTGCCGGGTAGGCTCCGGTTGCCCATAACCCCGTAAGGGACAAGCGGTTCTGAAAATGTGGGTGGGTGGTTCCTCTAACAACCGTTATTGATGACTATCAATATTACCATAAGAAATAACAGTGCTGGTGTTTTCATTTCAACTGGGGGGGAAAAAAAACTGCATGTGTCCTCCCTCCTCCATCAATTCCATCCAATTTAAACAGGCTTTCCTGACAAGGCTCCCAAAGTAGCTGAACATAAAAATAAAAAAGTAAAGAATTTCATGTCTAGTTCGACGTAATACACATACTACAGTAGAATAGCAACTGAGTGGGTGGCGACCATGTACATAGAGCCTTGTTTTGCCTCCTTTGACTGTCACTTGAGATGACAGTTGTGCTACTGTCAATGTGGATGACACTGTGCTCAGCAAGCTCTGGCACTGCAGTTCCAGGTTAACCTCGGGCAAGTAAGCAATAAGATTTTGATTGAGTATCATCGCTTTAGCTCCAAAAATCAGATCCACAGACACTCCACACAATAAGAGAAATTCACCAGTAACTGACCCATCAGTCGCTTGTCTCTAGTGAATGGCACCTTGATCACTGAGGTCCTAATGGCTGTGAATAGATAGTATAATATACTTCATACTTATATATGCAGTTCTTAAATTCTGTACACTGGCCAAAAAAAAAAAAAACTTTATTTCATGCTCATTTTGGATGGCTAAGAACTAGGGTTTGGTAGCCATGAGTCCTGTGCTTGGATAATTGACAGGTGAAGAGTTCGAAAGCTAATTTTTCCCAGTTTGTCTTACAAGACTCATGTTTATCTCCTTTCCTTTGTACACAATGGGTAGTGCTTTGGTGTGGGCTTTCACTCCAAATGAGGAGCACATGCTCATAGTAACCCATACATGGATATGGACATGACTCCGGTGCATTGTGGATAACTTTGGCCTGTCATACTGGCTTCTGGGCTGGCATGTTGCCCTGCAGTCTCTGTTTTCCCTACACAAGATGGCAGCGTATCGCCTCGCTACCTCTAGATCAAGGAGACGAAAACGAAAGAACAAATGTATTCTGATTCAGTCATTACATTAATCCTACTGGGGGTCCAGTCGCTCCCATAATACAATTTTGTGAGCAAGAAAATTCTACAGTTCAGTGCTTTCAATGGACCGAAAAAATAATCAACCAGTATGTGATACGAAGTGCCAAGTGATGCACTGATTTGCTGTTGATGAATGTCTCTGCTTAATTGACTGGCATCAAAATGATGTAAATGCTTTGGAGCCTAATATCTGAGAGATTGCACCCAATAATTTCATATGCACAAGTCATATCTTTCTGGTTAGGCTGTATTACAGCAGGTGACATAGTGGTTAGAGCTCCTGCCTCACCTTTGTTTCCTTCTGACAAAATGATCATATCTCTTTTCAAAGGGTTATTGACTCATGGTCCAGCTATATGAGTAGCAATGGTCAGACTAACCCTAGAGCTCAGTCTGGGCTGTAGAATACAACAAGGTTGCCTTGAAATCTTTCTTAATATCTATGAGCTGGCAGGCAGTATAGTAGCACAACAAGTAGCGTTGCTGTCTCACAGTGGCTGGGTTGTGTGAGAGGCTGTGGGTTTGCTCCCTGTTCATTTTGTATAGACTCTGCATGTTCTCAGTGTTTCTATCTGGGTTTCTTCACACAGTCCAAAGACATGCTGTTCAGGTTGATTGGTAACTCTAAAATTCACCCATTTTGTGTGTGTGTGAGGTACAGGGAGAAAGTGTGTTTCACTGGTGTATGGATGAGGGACTAGTAGTGTATCAAGCATTGTAAGATACGTTGGTGAATACGGTATGGGTTAATATTACTGCACAGTGTTCATTGGAAGTTGCTTTGGAAAAAAGTGTCTGCTAAGTGAATAAATACAAACTTAATAGTTATGCTACATTGCTTCCAATCCAAGTTGTTGATCCAGAACTGCTGACTCGTAACATAAAGCATTAAAGTAGCTTTTTAAATATCAAATGAGCCAAAAGAGCCAAGTCAAACACCTAACAATAAGGATAAGAAATTCCTCTAATAGTTTTTGCTTTTTCCCCTCATTGACCTCAGATTTCCCACAATGCCTCGTTGCTGGAACACATCCCTCCCCACTTACCATGTGTTTTCAGCTAGCCAATGCTCTGCAAAGCAGTATTCTGGGCTTTAATGTGGGTTTTATTTTTTTCTGAATGATTCTAGTATAATGAGAATTCGCACAGGTGCAATCGAATTAGACATGGAAACAGCATATTCTACCCAAAAAGATCAAATGGAGACGTGTACTAATGTCACCAACTGCAGATGACATAATTAGGCTCTGCAGAAGGAAAACATGTAAGAAATAAAGTAATTAATCCTTTAACTTGTGCACACTTTTGTGGATAGCTAATAAACTGCAATTATACACTGTGGTGCAGTTCTTTTAGTCTTGCATGCGTGTAGCCAGCATATGTTTGGAATCTCCTCAGAAAGCAGGGAGAGTGTGAGAAAGCTAATAATTAGTAGATGTGTGTTCACTTCTGTTTCAGTTCTTCAGCCTTAAAAGTTTGAGGTGCAGACTGTTATAATGAAGGACTAGTTTGTGGCTGGTGTGGACGCAGCATTATAGCAGATGGTGGTCAGAAGCAAATGGCCATGTAACTATAAGTCACAGAACTCTGGGCTTATCTTTTCAGTGCCACAGGGCGCGTGGCACCTGTTCCCTCTCTTGGCACAGAACACGTTAAAATTTAACAGGCATAGACGACTTTTTCCAGTCGTTTTCCTGGAAGAAGAAAATGCACTGAGCTGAAACTGGGCACTGCCTTGCAGGCATCCCCCCTCGAGATTCCCAACACATCTGTCTGGCCCAGTTTCCCTTACCAGGCTGCCCTGTGCTCTTTTCCCTTTTTTTCCCACTGGTTCAGATCCTGCTCCTGGTTCCTCTGTCTATACTCTACACCATCTCCTGGCCCACTTTCTAACTGCACCCCAACAGCATGCTGAGTCCATCCTTTCTTTGTGAGTCCCATACCTTAGCTGTCCTTGTCCCATCCAGACAGTCAGCTTCTGTCCTTCAGAGGAAGGCTTTCTCGTCTTCTCCATGTGGGCTCCAGCCTGAGTCGATACTGGATAGGGTAATTTAATCACAGAGAATCAAGGCACTGGGCAAAGAGGAGAAGAAAAACAGAACTGGTTTATCTCCTAGGCTTTCTCTTGTCCATAAACACACAGAACCCATTATGAGTGGTTCACTTGCTCTCAGGTACACTGAGAAAAATAATGCTGAGGGGAAACTCAGTATACGTTTTCCACTGCCAGAGTCTGGGCTTGAAGGTGAATTACAGTGTTGTGGGGGTCACTTTCTGTAACCCTCTAAATACCACCATCTCCAAAAGATTTAATAAACAACTCATAGTAAACACAAGTGCAACAGCAACAGAACACTTATATACATGCACATGATTACTGAAGCACAGTTTGCTAACTGGATAGCACTTTTGTCATTGAACACATATTCCAGTAGCTACAAGTGACACACAAACCAGAAAATAAGAAGTTAAAAAGTAGTGGTGGAGAATTGACTTACTAAGGTTTCAGGAGCTTGAGGCAAATAGGCCAAAGTGAAATCTGCTTTGAGACTTTTGGTGAATGCTTGGATGGATTCAGCAACTACGGGGGACAGAGCAAAACAATATAATTTTTTTTCAATTTTTAATAAAACAAAATGGGAAAATATTTACAATACTGCTGTAGACATCTCAAAAACAGATGAATGAATATAAAATGGATACAGTCATTTTTTAATACTTGTGATAACCTCTGAGTCTTCAGGGACAATAAAGGCCAACTCTCAGGATCACTGTAGGAAGTCTTTGAAACCACAGTGTAGAGATACCCCTGCATCAGAGTGTCATTCTCAGCTTCGTGACGTGGTGAGGAGCCTGTCAGACAGATTGGCGGCACACTCTTTTCCATTTGAAGGCACTTAGCAGGGCTGCCTATTGGGACACTGTGCTGCTGCTACAGGGCACCTCACTGTCTACGTTAGCCTTTGCTACAGAGAACCACATGGATAACATGGTAGCTCCTCCTCCCTGGGGGAAAGCATGAAACAGGGGGCCTTGTGTGAGGGTGGGGGGGGGGGGGCATAGCTGTGATCAGCTGGCCAAGGCTAATGGATGTGTATTATGACCCATATATATGCCTAATCCACACATTCCAGGTCTTGCAGACAGCGGGCCAGCCTCGGCCCCGATGCCTTCTGTGACAATAATGGAACCCAAGCACGTGTTGAGGACAGGGGCAAGTTCCTCCAGCTGTGCATTGATCCAAGCACATGGCCTACTTTGGCAAATGCAATGCAGAGACATAAATGGTTTAGACCAGCTCCCAGAATCCCCTGCAATAGTTGGACTCAGACATGACAGATAAAAGCCAGCAATGCAGGAGGACAAAAAACAGGCGACAGCACAGGTGCAAGGAGAGCAGCGCTGTGTTGCTGTGACCAGATTCATTAAAGGGCAACAATGAAAATGAATACAGCAGAGTAATGGACACACTCTGAGGACAGATTCTGATGAAGAGTCTCCAAATGCATATGACAACACACACACACATTTTCAGAACCGCTTGTCCCATACGGGGTCACAGGGAACCGGAGCCTACCCAGTAACACAGGGCGTAAGGCCAGAAGGGGAGGGGACACACCCAGGACGGGACGCCAGTCCGCCGCAAGGCACCCCAAGCGGGATTCGAACCCCAGACCCACTGGAGAGCAGGACTGTGGTCCAACCCACTGCGCCACCGCACCCCCTTATCAAGGTACTAAGAATTACCCAGTTGAATAAATGGGTAAATCACTGCAAAGTTGATTAACAATGTAAATTGCCTTGAAGAAAAGCTACATGAATAAATAATATGAATAACCAGATTATTTTTTTCTAAATTTCAGGTATAAAGTTCCTGTGAAACACAGTAGAGGTATCACTCACATTCAATATTTGCCATGAAAGATTCAGCTGCCACAAGGCCACTTTAATCCACACCCATGTTTGAATATCTTTATTTTAAGGAGCAGTTTAGGCTCAAGGGGCTTGGAGGTCAGCCAGTCAAACTTTGTGATCTTGAGCCAGTCCCACCACCTATTGCCTGACTGAAACCAATCACCTTGGCTCGAACTGAAGGCAAGGTATTAATCTCCGCCAGCAGCTCCATTTCCAAAATGGGAACACACGGCAATGCCCCAAAACTCAACTCCCGGGCAGCTGTCACTCAACATTTGGGACATCACTACAGGGACTCTGCTGAGCCCCTAGCATTGATTTAGAAAGTTTCAGATTCTGCTGAAATCCCAACCTTAACCACAATGAGTTAATAGCTTAGACTGATTCTGGTCCAGTTGCTATGGGCCTAACTGGGGGTACTGACTTGCTCCAACACTGTTCCATCACATGTGCTCCTTCAGCATCACATCGTAGTGCTCAGACACATTGACTGGGCTTCAGATTTCCCTGTTTTCCACCCATACACCTGTCAACCAGCATCCTACTCCTCTCCTCACCCCAGCTCTTTGTTTATTGTGGGGAATTGTGGCCTTCCAAGGGACCACTGCCAGGACTGGGCAATGACAGTGCAGGTCCAGGAGGAGATGCCAGCAAGTGGATCATGTTAGCAGTACAACAAACTAAGCCCTCTGCTCCACCATTGGCCTCTCCAGGCCAACTAATGATTGACGTTGATTATTCCCATTTTGTTTATCCGGCGGCAACCGCACACAAAGGATGACCTGACTCAATAGCCTAATCGACTTAAATGCTAATTGGACTCACCAGAGTTTGGTACATTTACAGTTTTTTTAGCATGCATCAGCTGATCATTTTCTTGTGCAGCAAGTAGGGTGCAGGAGTAAAACCAGCACTGGCATGCTGACTAACCAACCTTGTGGTGAGTGTGATGAGCAAGTTGAGTAGGCCTAAACTAACACCATGGCTGACACACACACACACTCAAACATGCAAGGATGCAAACTCATATCAAACAACAAGCACACTTAACTCAGCCAAATGAATAGACTTGAACAGTCGAATAGAATTGAATTAAACAGTCCTTGAATAATCTTGAAAAACATGGGAATTGTGTTGGTCTGTAAAGCTCCCAAACCTTGTGCTTCTTCACAAAATGGATGCAAATAGTATTCCTCACAAAATCCTGGTGGTGGGGTACGATAAAAGATCTCCAGCAGACTTATCGATGAGCATCCTAGTGGGTTGTAACACGATGAACTGACAAGATGAAATCCCTGCACGCCCATAGATTGCCGGCTCAGGGTAGAGATTTGACCTTCCTGGTTGGGTCCACCATCCCCCCTGTAGAACTTAGGCCAATTATGAGGCTAAGAGAGACGGCTCCTGTTTGGGAAGCTTGTGTGGCCCATGCATCTCTGGGGTCTTCGGGAAGCTTAGCAGGAGTTCAGGCAGAACTTTCATATCACCTGTAGCCATAGATGTCTGTGTATATCACTGCAGACTTTCTGCTCCCTTGGGGACAGCGGCCATGAGGGCCAGACTCATTTCAACTTGAGGTGGGAGACTCCTGGAATGGCGTGCCCACCAGCTCATGCTCATTAGGGAGACATAATAGACAGCTCTGACGGTAGAAGACACAAACCACGGTTGGCCTGGTGGTACTGGAAAAGTATGGCGTCAGAAACCTGAAATGGTTGATTTATTGTATTCCTCCTTCTCCATCCTTCAAGACTTGTTGCTAAAAGTGAGTAGGTGCTGGAAATGGAATACAGCCTCTTTCCTACACACCTGACAGACAGCAGATAGCTCTGATACTGAACTCAAATAACCGGTGGCAGTGGACTTTGAAGGATGTGCTAAGCTTAGGTGTATGTTCTAGTTGGATCTTTGTGGAATGAAATATAAGATTAACACTAAATATCCTACATTTGACTCTTTGCAGCAAGGAGCTAATTTCAGCCCAGCAGGGTGATGGCACTGCAGCTGCAAAGCTGAGATGAAAGATGCTGACATATCGAATGACTGCCATGATCCATTATTTTATCAAAACCCTGTGTTATTGTACATCTTTTAAACTAAACAATTGATTTTATTCCATTTAATATGTGGGTGGTGAGAGGAGGAAAGAGAGTCCAAGACAGTTTCTATGAAGGTACCATAATGTGTTGGATGGGGAGAAGTTATTATTTTTATCTATAAAACATATTACACACACACACACACACACATTTTCAGAACCGCTTGTCCCTTACAGGGTCACGGGGAACCGGAGCCTACCCGGTAACACAGGGCGTAAGGCCGGAGGGGGAGGGGACACACCTAGGACGGGACGCCAGTCCGCCGCAAGGCACCCCAAGCGGGACTCGAACCCCAGACCCACTGGAGAGCAGGACTGCGGTCCAACCCACTGCGCCACCGCACCCCCTAAAACATATTATTATATAGTAAATTTTTCTTCACAGCTTCGACTTTAAATTTTCATGAAACACCTTTCCATTGCCATTCACAGTGTTAGGATTGTACACTAAAGTACTTACAATGTTGTACCCATTTATGGAGCTGGGTAATTTTTACTGTATTAGTTCAGGGTAAGTACCTTTATCAAAGGTACTACAGAAAGAGTTGGGATTCAAACCTGATCCCTTTTATTGTAAGAAAGCAGCTCCAAACACAATTCCAACTGCAGTCCCTACATAATGGTCACTGGTGAAATTCGTTGCTCCCATCTGTTTTTGAATAGGGGATGCGGTGGTGCAGTGGGTTTCACTGGGTTCTGCTCTCTGGCAGGTCTGCGCTTCAAGTCCAGCTTGGGGTGCATTGTGATTGACTGGCGTCCCGCCCTGGGTGTGTCCCCTCCCCCTCCAGTCTTACGCCCTCTGGTGTTGGGTTAGGCGCCGGGTCAGGCTCCAGGTCACCGCAACCCGACTTGGACCAAATGGTCTATGTGTGTGTGTGTTTTCTAATATGGTGAGTTGTGATGATTAGATTTTGATTATTTTTCAGAACCTTTTTTGCATTAGATACAACAACAAAAAAATCTAATTTTGATGGGCACCCCTTATTTTATTCAGGCTGAAATCTGCTGTGTATCTATTTCATGTAATCTGTACAGATAAATTTGTCATAAATGCAGGTGAGCTAGCAGAGATCAGCAGCATGGAATCCACACATCCATGTTGTCAACATTTATTTTCTTCATATTTTGGAAATCATCAAAGCATCTGTAATGCTTCATCTGCTGAGGAAAAAAACTTCTTTTACATGTTGTGATGTGTTTGCACATATTGTCAGACTGTGGTGACACTGTGCATCTTTGATCTCCACTATAAACACAAAGCACCACAAATGCGTGCCAGTGTTGTGATGTCGAGCAGTTCACGAAAGGCCAACAAAGGTTGACAATGAAAACATCTTTAGGTTTTTATGCAATATAGATAGTCAGCTTACATCTTCTGGAGGAACAGGTTTTTGCAATGAATGATGTACAGCTCTTTGTGTGATGACCAGTAGCCCTGAGCTGTAGGGCGTTATCTCTACCTATGTTGGAATGTGGTATAGTGTTTCCTGAAGGCCAGTAGGCAGCAATTAAAGACCTAGGTCTGAATCCTTGCGCCTGCTGTAACTGAAAAAAAATCATGGGCAAATGACAGAGTAGTGGTTAGGGCTACTTCAAGGTCAGAGGTTTGACTGTCACCTGCTGTTGTATGCCTTTTGAGCAAGGTAACCTTTACTGCTGCAGTGAAGTTACCCAATTGTATAAATGACTAAATAACTGTTACTAGCTTCACATTGCATTTGCTTTGGAGAAAATATGTGACAGAGAGTGTGTTCCACTGATGTAAGTGTGTTCCACTGACCCATTGTAAGTAGTGTTAAGTCACCATGGTGAATAATGTGTGTGGAGTGATAACACTACATAGAGTTCACAGGAAATGGCTTTGGACAAAAGTGTCTGCTAAATAAATACATGTAATGCAAATGTTAAAACAGACCTGAGTGGTTAAGGTTTTATTTCTATTTTGCTGATACATTAACACAAATATATTGTACACTACATATTCAAATAAGCACAGTGGCAGTGCCACCAGGTGGCGAAATGGTTATAATTTTCACCTCGCAATCAAAAAGTACCCTGGTTGAAATTCTGCTCCTGCTAAAATTCCCTTGATCAAGGCACTTATCCTGAACTGATAAAATACAAAACACATTCACGCACTAGCTGAATCCCCTTGTCCTGAGCGGGGTCGCAGGGAGCCAGAGCCTAACCCGGCAACACAGGGCTCAAGGTTGGATGGGGAGGGGACACGGGATGCCAGTCCGTCATAAGGCACCGCAAGCAGGACTCGAGCCCCATACCTGCTAGAGAGCAGGACCCGGCCAAGCCCTCTGCACCACCAATAAAAAAAATACCCAGTTGCATAAATGGGTAATTCACTGTAATAATCTTAGTATAGAAACCCTAAAATTACAACAAAGATTATAAAATTGCATTGAAAATAATCTCAGGCAAAATTAGGATTAGCAGCATGAATAGTTTTTTTTTTTTTACAATTGCTAACAAGTGTTTACCCATAAAGGGGGTGCACTGGGTTTAACTGGGTCCTGCTCTCCGGTGGGTCTGGGGTTTGAGTCCCGCTTGAGGTGCCTTGCGACAGAGTGGCATCCTGTCCTTGGTGTGTTCCCTCCCCCCTCCAGCCTTACGTCCTGTGTTGCCAGGTTAGGCTCTGGCTCCCCGCGACCCAAATGGGACAAGTGGTTCAGAAAGTGTGTGTGTGTGTGTGTGTGTGTGTGTGTGTGTGTGTGTGTTTACCTATACTGAAGAAACTTTTTCTACACTCTCAGCACAGCAACACAACATCATCATGCAATTTACTACAAACTACTCTGCATTTTTTTCTTGAGTGTTGAATGTGTGTATTTTCGGCAACACACTAACACTGAATGAGTCATCCTTACTTTGTAGAATGTACAGTTGAAAAAAACAGTGACAGAATTGCTGCAGTAAAAGCTTTATTAGCAATATGAAATTGCTGCCAGTGATCAACAAAAAAATTCAACATACATGGCCTGTGGTTCCAAATGTGTATAAATAAAATACACAAAGACAGTAAAAAGGGCACAGAAGGAAAAAAAACACACAAAAACTCACAGTCCTATTCTAATCTATACAATCTTTTACATTTGGCAACATGTTCTCGTCCACATCACATCTTATGTCATCTCTCGTTATGCACCTTGGATAGAAACGCTTGGCATGCCTTGTCCATCCCTGGCAATATTCAGCTGCGATGTCTCTGCAGCCGGCATCCATTGCATCCAGGAGGGACATTTGGTCATGTGGCCGATGATCATAAACTTTCCACTTCCAGGCAGAAAAAAATTCCTCAATGGCATTGAGTAAAGGTGAGTGGGCGGGAGGAAAATGGAAACCATTCTTGGATGGGCTGCAGACCAGTTGTGATTGCATGTGGGGATTTTATTTGTGATTCATGGGGGACATAGTGTACAATAGACTGGTGTCCTTCAACAGGTGGTTGGAGACATGGTGCCGCTCCAATCGTATATCATTTGTTAATAACTGGAACGGTTTCTAGAAAAGGCACAAGTTTTCACACATGACGGTGTACACCTCAACTGGAGGGGTTCATTTGTTCTGTCCCATAATTTGGTCTGCAAGCTGCAGGACTGACTCAGCCATGGGTCATCTACTTTAGCAGCTGTGTGTACTGATGGGTCTGTTACTCATTCTAGTACCAGTGGTTGTTTCTCATGTGATGGGGATCTTGTGCCTTGTCCAGTGTGGGCCTCAAAACTTTAAATGAGAGTGTTAAGTGCAGCCAAAACATGCAAACTGTTATAAGGCCACAGCGTTTAACCAGACTTAGTGACAGGAACGCTTACACCAGAAACCTAAAATACGTTAAAACAGACATTCTCAATTTATCACCGAAGCAAAAGTGTAATATAAAATGCTGTCTGTTAAATATTCGTTCACTTGCAAGTACAGCTGTTCTAGTAAACAACTTACTATTAAGTTACAAGTCTGATCTATTCTTTTTTAATAAAACCTGGCTCGGTGAGTCCAATACGATCCCCCTAATAGAAGCCGCTCCGGACAGATATAATTATTTCCATAAATCTTGTTCTGCACGTAGTGGAGGTGGAGTCGGTATTCTTTTTCAATAATAGATTGCAAATTCCTAGAAATTGTGATAATTTTCACGTTTGAAGTTCTAGAGCTAGATTTCAAGTCAAAACCCAGTATACTTATATTCCTTATTTACCATCCACCTGGACCATATTCCTCTTTTCTTGAGGAATTTAGTAACTTTATAACCAGTTTAGTCATTACTCATGACAAAATTATCTTGATGGGTGATTTCAATAGTCATATAGACGTGTCGTTGGATAGTCTCTCGCTAGTAGTTTTATGTCTCTCCAAACTCCATCGGTTTTACTGAAGTTGTTAACGGTCCGACTCATTCCCATAACCTCGATCTCGATCTCGTCACAACCTACGGTGTAAATGTTGATCATGTAAATTTTATTCCTTTAAATGAGACTATTTCTGATCATTACCTATGACCCTTTGATCTATACCTGCTGGTGCTGTCTGACCACGGTAAGACCAAAATCGTACCGCTAAAATTGATGACTTTGGAACAAGCATAGATATTGATCAAATGGCTTTTGAGTATACTTCAGTGGTAAAATTCACCCTAGACTCTGTGGCTCCACCAAAAACTAAACTTATTTGAACTGTAAGAACCTCGCCATGGTTCACCAAATCAACTCATGCAATAAAGTTAGAATGTCGTAATTTAGAACGAAAATGGTGTTCCACTAAACTGAATGTTATTATGTAGCCTGGTTCAATTGTCTAAAAAATATTAAAAAAACACTTTTTCATGCCAGATCCGAATACTACGTAAGTTAAACGATGAAAATTAGAACCCTTGCTTCCTGTTTAATACCATTGCTTACTTAACTGGTAAACAGAAAGATAAACAATGTATTTCTTCTTCCATTACCAATGATGAATTTATGTTGTTTTTCAATAATAAATTAGAGAATATCCACAAATCCATAGTGCCGTCTTAGTCAGTGTAAGCGCTTCTGATGATGATAATATTTGTTCTCCATTTCATTTCAGCAGCTTCGACATAATAACTATAGAGGAAATTACCGTGCTAATTTTCTGTATGAAGGGTACTACCTACCCCTTAGACCCAATCCCCACTAAATTACTGAAAGCTGCAGTTTCCGTGTTTGCAGACCTATTGTCTGTACTGTTAACATGTCATTACTAAATGGCTGTGTTCCAAAAGCTTTTAAAGTCGCTGTTATTAGACCCCTGCTAAAGAAATCAGATATGGATTGTAATAACCACCTGTAATTATAGACCCATCTCCAATCTACTGTTTTTATCCAAAATTCTACGATCTTTTGATCGTTGCTTCCCAAATTGTAAAATATCTTAATCATCACAATATATTTGAAAAATTTCAGTCTGGTTTCCACACTAGTCACAGCACTGAAACAGCACTCACACGTTATGTTAATGATATTCTCCTCTCTTCTGATGCTGGTCAGATCTCTATTCTTATGTTACTGAACTTGAGTGCTGCATTCGATACTGTAGACCATAGTTTCCTACTGAGTAGACTTGAAAACCTGGTTGGACTAAGGGGTACTGTTCTGAAGTGGTTTGACTTGTATTTAGCTAACCGTGAACAATTTGTACTGAAATCTGATGTCTGCACCCCTTCCACCTCAACTACAGTTCAGTATGGTGTGCCAGAGGGCTCTGTGTTGGGGCCATTGCTGTTCTCACTGTATATGTCACCATTGGGTGACATTATTCGCAAACACAATCTGAATTTCAATTCGTATGCTGATGACACACAGGTAAATGTATCTGCAACAGACGGAGGCGGACGCAGGTCGGTGCACGGCTGCCGCTGGTGTTTTTTTACAGGGGTGCACAGGAGAAGACAAAAGGGGAGGGAACAGGGGAACCGGAAACAGATGGGTCGGGGCAGTGTTTCGAGGATGGCGGCGTCATCTGGGGGATCAGGGCTTCGGGTGTGCTTGTGCTCGGGGAGAGGGTGTGTCGGTCAGGGTCTCTCAGGGTTTGTCTGGCCCTCTCTCCTCTCGCGGGGCCGGGGGAAGAAATAGAGACAGCAATCAGTCCCAGCTGCGGCTGATTTACCTTGGGCTCTGCCCCCCTTCCCTACTGTCTCGGTGTGCTACAGTATCATTTAAGGCTGATGATCTGTTGTGGCCCCATTGGTTGGCCCGTCAGCGATAACTGGTGCCACTTAGAGAGACTGCTAATAAAAGGCAGCCCTGGAAGCGCTCACATTGTGGAATGTCTGCAAAGAGCAACTGCTGCCTTCCTTCAAGTGTGGTTTCCCTAGTCTTTGTGTCTTCCTGGATCACCCGACTACAAGTACCGTGTTTTCCCAAGAACAACGTTTACAAATCGCCTGACCATCGCCTGTCCTTTTGACTACTCCTTCGCCTGCACCCTTAAACATTAAGTACTGGAACCTGAGCTCTGCACTTGTGTCCGCTCTGTCTATGCCTCCAAGCAGCCATGACAGAAAGTTCCGCCATGCACACAGACGCAGCAGTGCTCTCCCAGATCCGCAGCGCATTTGTGTCGCAGGGCTCCCGAATCGGAGCACATGACTAAACCCTCAAGAGGATTGAGGACAGGCTTGATGGGCTAATCCACGCCTGGCGTGACGGGGAGTCCTCTAGATTACGGAGGTGAGTCGACTGCCTCTCCAGAAGAAAACGCTGCTGCCACACCTCCGAGTACCCCGCCTCCCGGACCCCATGTCAGAAAGGTATAATGGCACACCAGAGCACTGCCAATGCAGTGCGAACTAGCGTTCGACAGCTCACCCCACCTGTACCAGTCCGATAAAACTAAAATAGCCTTTCTGGTGTCATTGCACACCGGTCCAGAGGGTATGTGGGCTGGCACATGTGGCAGAGAACCACCTATGCTGCTTTTCGCAAGAAGTTTGAGGCAGTGTTCACCCCCCCCCCCCCCCCCCCACACACTCGCCGACCATGCCTCTAGCAACTGCCTCCTTCAGTTAAAACAGGGGAATCAAACGGTGGCTGCCTATGCATTGGAATTCCGAACCCTGGCCAAACAGAGCAACTGGAACCCCTCATCCCTCCTAGCCTGATTCAGAAATAGACTCCAACCCTGGTTCTAGGCCAAATTGTTGTACTACGGTGAGAATTGGACCCTAGACCACTTTGTGGAGACCGTGATCAATAACCTCAGTCAGGAGCTGATTCGCTGCCATTTAATCGTTCTCCCGCCCTGGGCTTCCCAAGGCACTGAACCGAAGCTGATGGAGCCGGCACAGGAGGAGAGGAGGCATCGGTTTCAGAACAACCTGTGCCTCTACTGTGGTGTGTCCAGTTATGTCCGCTCGGCCTGCCCAGTAAGCTCCCAATGAGGAACCCGCCTGTGACTACAGGTATGCCAGTTGGGCCAGCCTGGTCAACTGATGTTATGAATTCACATAACCTGAGAGGGAGGCCAAGTATTCACTCTTGCATTAGTGGATTCAGGGGCTGCTGGCTGCTTTATGAACATAGGGTTCACGTAGACAAACCATGTTCCAGGTCAGGACTGTGATTTCAGGCTATGGGTCAGCGCCCTGAATGGGCAACCACTAGGGTCCGGTGTGGTTAATACCTGCACAATGCCCCTGCGGGTCACAATCGGGGTGTGTCATCATGAGGACCTGTTTTTTTTTTAATCTGATCTGAAACCCAGACACCCCCATAATTCTAGGTTTCTCCTGGCTGGTCCGACATGACCCGTCATTCTGATGGAGTATGGGAGAGCTGGTGTCCTGGGGTGATGGTTGGCAACAGTCGTGCCTGCAACTCCCATGCCGGGCTACAGCAGTAGAAGGGGTTGCAGGGCTTCCTCCTGAAGAGGTCCCGCAGGAATATGAGGATCTCCGGGAGGTCTTCAGTAAGACTCAAACAGCCGAGCTACCACCCCATAGGCAGTGGGACTGCGCAATTGACTTATTGCCAAGTACAACCCCCTCCTAGAGATCGTGTATATCCCCTGTCCTTGCCTGAACAACAAGACATGCAGGCATACATCCAGGAGGCCCTGGAAGCAGGCATCATCAGGCCCTCAACCTCTGCCTCTGCTGGGTTTTTCTTTGTTAATAAGAAAGATGGGGTTCTCCGTCCCTGTATAGATTATCAGGGTTGGAATGCTATGACTGTTCATTATCCTCATCCCTAACCCCTGATCACAGCTGCCCTGGAAAGGCTCCATGGAGTCACGATCTTCAAAAAGTTAGATTTCAGGAGTGCTTATAATCTCATCCACATACTCGAGGGGGACGAGTGGAAGACAGCGTTTAGCACCTCCCTGGGACATTATGAATACCTCGTAATGCCTTTCGGGTTATTGAATGCTCCCTCAGTGTTCCAGGCATTTGTAAACCACATCCTAGGAGACTTCATCAACTGCTTTGCTCTGGTGTCCCTGGATGACATCTTGGTCTTCTCCCACACCCGAGAGAAACATGTCAAACAAGTCTGAGCTGTACTGTGTTGCCTTCTTAGCCACCGGTTGTATGTGAAAACTGAGAAATGTCTATTCCACCAAACCCACATATCCTTCTTTGGATATATTCTGCCCCCGGACAGGGTGGCTATGGACCCCCTAGAAGGTTAGTCCAGTTACTAATTGTCCCAGACCCACCACGGTGAAGGCACTCCAACATTTCCTAGGCTTTGCAAATTTTTATGGTTTCATTAGAGATTTTAACACCATTTGTCATGGTTGGGTCTGAGGGAAACGGCGGACCCAAGTGCAGAGCGGTAATCGTGGTGGTGTCTTCGGGGAAATCCAAGAGAGGAGGTCAGAGGACGGGCAAAGGGTCTTCGAGGTGCGAACGTCGTAACAGGGAGGATCCAAAAGGCGAGGTCAGTACACAGGCAAGAGGTCGATGATCAGAAAGAGGCAGTAGATCGGGGGAACAAGGGACAGGTTTGGGGAAGGCGTTCGGGAACAGGAAATGGCTGGAGAAGGTCGCTAAGGAGGAGGCAGATCAAGGTTCCGCATCAGCTGGTGGTCTGACGCAGCCTTTTATGCTGTAGTCTGCGTTGTGTCCCAGGTGTTCCGTGTTGGCCCGGAGGTGTGGGCATGGCACCATTGCCACTCCACTCACAGGTCTGACTGCCTCCAAGGGACCCTGATTGCCCTGGAACAATTTCGCAGAGAAATCCTTCCAGGACCTGAGGGAGCACTTCACATCAACCCTAGTGCTCAAACACCCTAACCCCACTTTACCATTTGTGGTCAAGGTAGACGCGTCTCAGGTAGGAGTAAGAGCAGTGTTATCCCAAGACAGGGGACCCCACCAATACTATTCTCCTGTGCCTACTTCTCATGGAAATTGTCACCTGCTGAGCGCAACTACGACATCGGGAACTGTGAGCTTCTGGCCGTAAAACTCGCACTCGAGGAGTGGCGGCATTGGCTTGAGGGTGCGGTGCACCCGTTTTTGGTGCTTACTGACCATTGAAACCTTGAGTACATAGAGAAGGCTCGTTACCTGAATTCCCGTCAGGCTCGACGGGCTCTGTTTTTTAGACAGTTTCATTTTACCGTCTCATACAGACCGGGGTCAAAAAGCATCAAGGCAGACACCTTGTCCTGGATTCACGACCCTGATCCTCCACAGGACCTCCCTGAGGGTATTTTACCTGACGGGTGCATAGTGGCTCCAGTTAACTGGCAGTTTTTTCAAGAATTACAGGCGACTCAAGGGGTAGAACCAACTCCTCCGGATAAACCCGAAGGAAACAAGTACATGCCTCCCAGCCTACGGTCCACTCTTTGCAGCGGGCCCACGACTCCCCTGAATCCGGGCATCCTGACGTCCGGAGAACCATATCAGTTCTGCAGGGGCAGTTCTGGTGGCCATTGTTGGCAGATGATGTCTGGGATTACGTGGAAGCCTGTACTCTCTGTTCTCTACTCCGGACCCCTACTCTGAAACCCGCAGAGTTCCTGGAACCCCTGTCTGTGCCTTTCTGTCCATGGATCCACATTGCAATAGACTTCCCTGTCTCCAAGGGTAAGACCATCATTCTAACTGTCATAGACAGATTCTCTAAAGCTTGTCGTCTAATCCCTCTTCCCAAACTCCCATCCGCCTTGGAGACGGCTGAGATCATATTCCACCACATGTTCAAGCTGTTCAGATTGCTGGAGGATATCATCTCGGATCGAGGCCCTCAGTTTACCTCAAGGCTGTGGAAGGTCTTTTGGGATCGGTTGGTGTCCGGGTGAGCCTGACATTTGGATACCATCCCCAAGTCAATGGCCAGGTGGAGTGGCTCCAACAGGACATTGCCCAGTACCCTATTGTGCTAGGAGACAACACCAGTGGGCCAGGTTCTTACCCTGGGTGGAATACGCACACTACACTGCGCCACATTCTGCCACCGGGTTGTCACCTTTCCAATGTGTACTGGGGTACCAGCCAGCCCTGTTCCCATGGCAGATCCCCTCTAGTTAAGTCCCAGGAGTGGAAGATTGGCATTGTGACAGTAGCAATGTCCGAAAAAATGCTCAGAAACACCTGCAGAGCAGTACCGAGTGCTACAAGCGACAAGCCGATCGAACCCTTTCCTTTTTGCCCGGTCAAAGGATCTGGCTCTTGAAGAAACTGAGCCCGTGCTACATCAGCCCATTCAAGTGTTGCGGAGTTACCCCGGTGACAGTTGCAATTTCCTTCCTGATATGCGTGTACACCCTATGTTTCATGTATCTATGCTGAAACCCTTTGTTACCTGCCTTCACCAATCTGCTGTTTCTATCAACAATAGCACGTTCCTGTCAGAAAACCAGAAAGAGTGGTACAAAGGAGGCTCAGTTCCACATCTGTCACTGGATAAGACTGAAACCATTGTGTGGAAGGATATGGGTCTGTGGGTCCAACAAGGTGAGTGTAGAGAAGATTTGGTGCTGGTAGAATGTGGAAGATGGGTTTCGAGAGATCGTGAGATGCATAAGTTTAGTGTGGCTCAATAGGTGACAGTAAAGAGAAATTGTAGAATTGGGTAGCAAAATGGTCAGGGAGGAAGCATTAGAACCAGCCTGACTGCAGGACATCCCTGACTATCTCCAGGCAAACTGAAAAAATGATTTTGGAAAGGTGAAAACAGCCCAGCCCTTAGTAGTAGTTCCAAAATCTGATTACAGACCACATTGTGCACAATATTCCCCGTTGAAAGAAGCAGAGGAAGGGATCAGTGCAGTGCATGAGGATCTAGTGGCAAGGGGTGCTGTAGTGCCAATAGATTACTCGCCGGTTAATTCACCAATCTTACCAGTTTAAAAAAATGGATGGGTCCTGGCACTTTGTACAGGATCTAAGAGGGGTAAACGCAGCTGTACACCCCCGTTCTCCCATTATGCTAAATCCTTCTACTGTTCTGTCATCTATACCTCCAGAAGCCAAGTGCTTTTCAGTAATTGATCTTGCTAATGCATTTTTCTCTATTCCAGTGCACCTGGACTCACAGTACTGGTATGCCTACACATTTGACCATAAGAGGTGGACGTGGACAGTGATGCCACAAGGTTACACCGAATCCCCAAGTGTGTATGATCAGGAGGTAGGAAAAAAAATCTCGATGTTCTCTACACCTAGAGGGAGCACACTGGTCCAGTCTGTAGATGATCTGCTACTCTGTTCGTGAACAAAGGAAGATTGTGAAACTGATATGAGAGCTCTATAAATGTTTCTGGCTGCCAATGGTCACAAGACCTCAAAATCAAAGCTACAGCTGGTTCAACAACAGGTACAGTACCTTGAACATGTCCTTTCTCCTTTGGGTCTCTCCTTAGGGGCCAAATGAGTAGATGCCATTGTCAAGGCACCAAAACCAGTAACCAAAAGACAATGTCACTAATGGGCATGATTGGCTATTGTCGCCTCTGCATCCAAGATTTTGCACAGCAATCCCAGCCCCTACTGGACATGTTGCATGGCACAGACTTAGCCCCTATGGACTGACTGATTTGGACTGCAGAGGGGGAAGCTGACCTGAAACAAGCTCTGACCACAGCCCCAGCTCTAAGTGTTCCTGATTACAGTAAGATGGTTGTTCTTTAAGTGTCAGAATGTCAGGGTTTTATGACTGCTGTGTTGACTCAGAAGCATGGAGACTGACAGCGGCCCATTGCGTACTACTCCAAACGTCTTGACTCTGCTGCTGTTGCTATGTCAGCTTGTTTGCGTGCAGTAGCATCCACCACCAAGGCAGTGTTGTCATATGCAAAATGGTGCAGATGCAACCCTCGACCATTAGAGTGCCACATTCAGTACATGCTATCCTAACACAAACATGCACATTGCAGCTGACTCCGGCCGGTTTAATCCTGTGGTAGGAAAGAACAACATCAACTTCTCTCTCAGGTTACCGAAGCCTTTAATGCAATACCTGCGCGTGGGTGAGCCTCCTGGGAGAGTCACACCGAGGCAGGCAAGCAGGCAGATGTTTATACACACAAGGGCGGGGTTGTTACTTCCACCCCAGACTTGTCTGTAGGTGTAGGCTCAAAAGACCTCCTTTTATCACAACATACCAGTCACGTTTAGTCACGTACACAGGTCCTCAATTTCAGACACTCTAATCCTATTCTAAGCACACATGCCCTTAACCGAAACCGTTGCGATTTCTGGTCTCACGCTAGGGCGTTCTTGTACAAGCACATGCTTCCTTATCTTAGAGGAACAGTCTTCATACAAACAATGGCTCAAAAACATCTACAAAGTTCACATGATTACTGCACAGCCACTTAAGTTAGAGAATAGAATAAGTAAAACAGAATTTCATTCCACAATCCATTATCAGAACGTGAATGGAAACATATTTCACACTAAACCCAGCTACTCTACTCCCTGTTAAAATAGACGGAGATTCCTATTGCTGTCTCGAGGCTATAGAGGAAGTAAGTAAACTGCGTCCAGACATGAGAGATGAACCCCTGGAGGGAGGAGAGGTGTTTGTGGATGGATGTTCCTTGAGAAAAGATGATGGTTCACCAGTGACCTCCTGTGCTGTTATTGTGGAAGGTGGCCAGTTGATCGAAGAAGCTTGCCTTCTAGTGGTTGGTCGGCAAAAGCTGCTGAGCTCTGAGTCTTTGTGCTCACCAGAGCTTGCGCCCTGTCTAAGAGAAAAAGAGTCACAGTTTTCATCAATTCACGGTACACTTTCGGATGGTGTCACGACTAGGGGGCTCTGTGGAAACAGAAAGGTTTCCTCACCAGCACAGGAAAGCCCCTCCAACACCATCGGCTCATTCTACAACTGGTGGAAGTACTCTTATTATCAGAAGAGATAACAATAGTAAAATGCCAGGCACACACATAAAACACAGATCCTGCCAGGAAGGAAAATGCGTCAGCTGACTGTTGGGCCAAAACTGCTGCCCTGTCGCCAGAAGCCCCTACAGTCCCTCTGATGGTTCAGGCTGCAGCCACTAACTTTCTGACTAATGATCTACTCCTAGAAACAGGTGTGACCGAGAAGGAATCCCAATCCTGCGTCCACCAAGGAGCACAGAAGGACGACATGGGTATCTTTTGATCAAAAAATAACAAGCCTTCTCTTCCCCGCAACGCTTTTCCAGGTATAGCTAAGATGGCACACAGACTAGATCACGCATTCCGAGACACCATGGTTGCAATTGTTTCCTAGTTCTGAGAGGCCCCGGGGTTTTCCACCTATGCATTGGTTTTCTGTCAGAAATATTTTCTCTGTCTTAAACGTAACATTGGAAAGGGCATGACATTACCAGGTTCGCACCGGAGGCACCTTTCGAACATTTACAGATGGATTTCATTGAGTTAACTCCCTCTAAAGGCTATAAGTATCGTCTGGTTGTTGTTGATATTTTTTCACGATGGATTGAGGCATTTCCTGCTTGAAAGGTCAGTGCACAGCCAGTCATCAAATGGCTCCTTAAAGATGTTCTGCCCAGGTGGGGAGTTCCCTCCCATCTCACAAGTGGCAAAGGCACCCACTTTGTAAATTCAGTCATACATCAGCTCTCTGAGAAGCCTGGTGGATAGAGCTAACCAAACAAAGCTAGCTAAGGTGTGTGAGGACACTGGCCTCAGTTGCCAGACGCACTGCCCATTGTGCTCACAGCGAGGGAAGATACACAGACAGTTGGGTGTGTCTCCCTTTGAAGTTCTGACCGGAAGACCCATGCCGGCCCCAATGCTGGGTGGTTACCCTTGAAACTGTGGATGGTGATCTGCTCTCCTATCTTACAAGTCTGAAAGCAGCACTGACAGAGGTTCATCACCAAGTGCAAGTGTGTTGGCAGACCACAGGTCCAGATCCAGAAGTGCAGCTCTGCCCGGGTGACTGAGTCCTGCGAAAGAAGCATTGGAACCAGTCCCAATGTCGAGGACCCTACCAGGTGTTGCTGACGACACCAGACATTGTGAAGGTCGAAGGGATCGACTCCTGGACTCATCTCTCCCACAACTGATGGTGTTCTGACCCACTGTCTGAGCCAAAGACTTGACAATGCTTTGAGCACTAAGCCCTGGAATCTGTTACAACAGTCACACTGGTGTGGATACTATTTCTTATTTCTCTGTGTGTTCTTTGCTGTTGTTTTTCCATGTTTCATTCTATGCTTTTGAAAATGTTCACTGGTCAACTGTCCATGCTACTCTCTGTGAATGTTGCTCTGGTCAACCTCAGGCCACTGTTCAAGGATCCCGATGTAGATTCTATATTGGAATCTGAAGGTGTCAAAGGGGGGAGTGTTTGATAAAAATCTGTTTTGCTGAAAAGAATGTTGCTTTATGTCTCCGACTCTGCTTTGTAACCATAATGTGTGGAAAATTACTGAGTGGAGTAGCGTTGCAGGCTTTGTGCAAAAGCAGGGGCATGCTGTCTGCTAACCACTGCTGTGCGCTGATAAGAGGAACCCACAAAACCATCCAAGGCAGGTGCCAACCGAAACTAGCTATGGCTAGGCCATGCCTGACATGCAGAGGCACAAGAACGAGCCCGAGCAAGTGGAAAGCTACTGAAGGGGTGTATCGACTCAGCACAATGGTGTATAAGTAACTGCTTTATGCTTTCTTCAGGGAGACTCTCACTTGTGAGACTTGCCCACACGTATCAATGCTGCATTAAAAGAAAGTTTTCTTTGTAGCCCTGTGTATCTCCATGTGTTTGTCTTCCACACCTATAAGGCAGTACATGGCATTGCTCCATCTTACCTTTGTGAGCTTATTGATTCTTATATCCAAGGACGATATCTTCGTTCATTGAATGCAGGTTACCTTAATGTACCTGTGATCAATAAGACCTTAGTAGGAGGTCGCGCCTTTAGTTATAGAGCACCTAAACTGTGGCACACTCTACCAGTTTTCTGTCAGAAATTCCCCATCTGTTTCTTTCTTCAAATCCAGACTAAGGACTTACATGTTTACTCAGGCATTCCACCTCAAAATGTAATTCCACTTGCCTGTGTTTGTTTTTACCACCTTTATACCAATGCATATTAAATTAGCTTGTTTAAGTTACAAATTAGTAACTGTTCTTTCTTCTTGTTGAGCATTGTCTCGTTACGTAAGACTTGAGGAGGCTGGCCAGTGGTGACAGACGAATCTTATGCTGACTGAAGATGATGACCAACTGCCATGATGGACAAGACATACCATGCTGAGCTGGGGATTCAAGATGACAAGTAATCAGAATCAGAATGAGCTTTATTGCCAAGTATGTTCACACATACAAGGAATTTGTCTTGGTGACAGGAACTACCACAGCACAGACAGAATGACAGTGACAAGACAGGTGAGAAGATAGAGTATGTGAACAAGGGACAAAAAATATTTAAAAATATAAAGTACCCAATATACAAAAATCGTCACTAGATACAAATGCAAGGGAGTGTGAGTAAGAGATATGATGTGATAAATAGTTATAAATACAAATATAAATAGCATTATGTATTGCACTGGTTTACTCTCTAGGGGAGAGATTTAGGTGTTCATGAGATAGATGGCCTGAGGAAAGAAACTTTTCTTGTGCCTGGCTGTCCTGGTGCTCAGTGCTCTGTAGCGCCGGCCAGATGGCAAAGGTTCGAAGAGGAAGTGGCCTGGATGTGAGGGGTCTAGAATGATTTTGCTCGCCTTTTTACTGACTCTGGACGAGTGCAGTTCTTGGAGAGCTGGGGGGGATGTGCCGATGATTCTTCCAGCAGTCCGAACTATCCTCTGATGTCTGACTTCGTAGCTGAGCCGAACCAGACAGTTATAGAGGTGCAGAGGACAGACTCAATGACTGCGGAGTAGAATTGCATCAGTAGCCCCTGTGGCAGGTTGAACTTCCTCAGCTGGCGAAGGAAGTACAACCTCTGCTGGGCCTTCTTCACAATGGAGTCTATGTGGGGCTCCCACTTCAGGTCCTGTGAGATGGTGGTGCCCAGGAACCTGAATGACTCCACTGTTGCCACAGTGCTGTTCATGATGGTGAGTGGGGATAATGCTGAGGTGTTTCTTCTAAAGTCTACGATCATCTCCACTGTTTTGAGCGTGTTCAGCTCCAGGTTGTTATGACTGCACCAGACAGCCAGCTCTTGGACCTCCTGTCTGTAAGCAGACTCGTCACCATCCCGGATGAGGCCGATGAGCGTGGTGTCATCTGCAAACTTCAGGAGTTTGACAGAGGGGTCTTTTGCGGTGCAGTCGTTGGTGTACAGGGAGAAGAACAGTGGGGAGAGCACACATCCCTGGGGGGGCTCCAGTACTGATTGTGCGAGTATTGGATGAGAATTTTCCCAGCCTCACTATCTGCTGCCTGTCTGTCAGAAAGTTGGTGATCCACTGACAGATGGAGGTGGGCACAGAGAGTTGGGTTAATTTGGACAGGAGGAGGTGTGGGATGATGGTGTTGAAGGCTGAGCTGAAGTCCACGAACAGGATTCTCACATAAGTCCCTGGTTTGTCCAGATGTTGTAGAATGTAGTGCAGTCCCATGTTGACTGCATCATCCACAGACCTGTTTGCTCGGTAAGCAAACTGCAGGGGGTCCAGCAAGGGTCCAGTGATGTCTTTCAGGTAGTCCAACACCAGTTTTTCAAGTGACTTCATGACCACAGATGTTAGGGCGACAGGTCTGTAGTCATTAAGTCCTGTGATTTTGGGTTTCTTTGGGATGGGGATGATGGTGGAGCGTTTGAAGCAGGAAGGAACTTCGCACATCTCCAGTGATCTGTTGAAGATCTTTGTGAAGATAGGGGCCAGCTGGTCAGCACAGGTTTTTAGGCAGGCCGGTGAGACGCCGTCTGGGCCTGGTGCTTTCCTTGTCTTCTGTTTGACGAAGACACGACGCACCTCCTCTTCGCAGATCAAAGGTGCGGGGGGGGGGGGGGGGAGGTGGGGGTTACTGAAGGTGTTAATTGATTGGTGGAGAGAGGGTCTGAATGGGTGTAGGGTGTGAGACAGGGTTTATCAAACCTGCAATAAAACTCATTCAAATCGTCGGCTAGTTGTTGAGTTGACACGGTGCCAGGGAGTGGTGTCTTGTAATTTGTGATGTCTTTCATGCCTTTCCACACTGACGCAGGATCGTTGGCTGAAAACTGTTTCTTCAGCTTTTCAGAGTAGTTTCTCTTAGCCACTCTGATCTCTTTTGCCAGTATGTTTTTGGCCTGTTTATACAAGACTCCGTCCCCGTTCTTGTAGGTGTCTTCTTTGGCCTGACGAAGCTGTCTGAGTTTTGCAGTGAACCACGGTTTGTCATTGTTGTATGTTAAACGAGTCCTGGTAGGGATGCACATATCCTCGCAGAAACTGACATATGATGTTACAGAGTCTGTGAGCTCATCTAGATCGCTAGCAGCAGCCTCAAAAACACTCCAATCAGTGCACTCGAAGCAGGCTTGTAAGTCCTGCTCTGCTTCCCCAGTCCATCTTTTAACAGTCCTTATTACAGGTTTAGCTGATTTCAGTTTCTGCCTGTAGGTCGGTATAAGATGAACCAGACAGTGATCCCCAAAGCTGCCCGTGGAACAGAGTGATATGCATCCTTTACTGTGGTGTAGCAGTGGTCCAAAATATTACTGTCTCTGGTGGGACATGTAACATGCTGTCTGTATTTTGGCAGTTCACGGGAGAGATTTGCTTTATTAAAGTCCCCGAGAATGATTATAACAGAGTCCGGGTGTTGTTGCTCTGTGTCAGTGATCTGGTTGCCCAGCTGTTGCAGCGCTGCGTTCACGCACGCTTGCGGTGGAATGTAAACGCTTACGAGGATGAACGAGGAAAACTCCCGCGGCGAGTAAAAAGGCTTGCAGTTGATGAAGAGCGCTTCTAGGTCGGGACAGCACGTCTTCTTCAACGCTGTCACATCTGTACACCACCTTTCGTTGATGTAGAAGCATGTCCCACCGCCACGTGATTTCCCCGCCGCGTTCCGCTCTGAACAGCTGGAAGCCCGGCAGATGTAGCGCGCTGTCCGGGATGGCTTCATTCAGCCAGGTTTCCGTGAAACACAGAGCAGCAGATTTTAAAAAGTCCTTGTTTCTTTGGGACAGGAGGAAAAGTTCGTCCATTTTGTTGGGTAAGCAGCGGAGGTTCGCCAGATGGATACTAGGCAGCGCTGTTCTAAAGCCGCGCTTTCGGAGCTTGACAAGCGCGCCGGCTCGCTTTCCACGCTTTCGCGTCTTGGAGCGCTTGAGCAGCGCTGCTGCACCTCCAACTACAATGTCCAGCAAAACGTCAGAATAGTCGAAAACCGGTAAAATGTTGGGTGGTGCGTACTGCCGAATGTTCAGCAGTTCTTCCCTGGTAAAACTGATTGTCGGAGTATAACTAAAGACAGGGCAAACTAACAAAAACAGTAAAACAACTGTGGAGCTCCACACCGAGGCGGCCGTTCACGGCGCCATCATGAGAGCCATCATGAGTAATAATGATATTGTTGCTATATGTTAACTGGCTAAGAATTGTTACTTAATCTAGAATGCCCAGGAGGGGTGGGCAGCCACTGGCCCTTGGAACCCCAAAGGTTTTTTTCTCCCTCGATTTTCAGTTGGGAGTTTTTGTTCCTTTCCTCCGTGGCCAGCAGGCATATTGATAGCTCTGTAAAAGTACTATTATGATAGTCAGTAGTCACCTGTCTTCTTTGTTTCTTATCTGATGTATTTGTTTTTCTTCCCTCATGCCTGCGTTAAAGTGCTCTGTGTCACTGCGTGAGAAAAGCGCTCTATAAAAATAAATCAAATGTGAATGGTGGAATGCTACATTGTCCCATGCAAACCACAAATATCCTTCCACCTGTTCCCTTTCTGCTTCTGGCACCAGTTGTTGGAGGAGGTCATCTATAACCAAAAGAAGGCACTCATTGTTTTAGGGACCAATTCTGCAGGCATTTCTGCAGGACCAAACCATTACTCAAGATTGCAGCACACATTGTGATACTTGCTCCTCTCTGACCGGGCACATCAATGGTCAGAGATGTCCCAATGACGTTTCTTCCCCACCGTTGTGTTTTTGCCAGGTTAAACCCTGCCTTATCTATGTAGATGATTTCATGTGGGGCCTGATTTGCCTCCAATTCTATCACTTTCTGAAAGAGATCAAATGGACTGTGTAAATGCTTTTCAGTATGTCCTACTGTAACCCATGTTTACATGTAAACTAGCATAGTGTAAAACTCACTATAGGACAAGACATAACATATTGGTGCTGGAGTTCCTTGAGCTGGTCACTGTTCCTTTCAAAAGGAATCCTGTACAACTGTTTCATTCAAACTCAGTGTTTGCTCAGAGTTGGAGCAACGGTAGTCAGGCTGATGCTTTTCACAATTCTGGTCTGAATTTCTCAGATTTTTATTGCATTATCAGCAGTGACCATGCCTACAGTGGCATGCTTTTGGTCTTCACTGAGGAGCTTTCCACTTCCCCCAGAGGGAGGAAGACATTGTATCCTTTAGAAGAAGAAAAAACAATTTATGTATTAGCAGTAAGACAGTTACTGTAGGGCATTACAACAATAATTATAGAAGAAGGCCATGTGAAATACATAATTTACCTGTTGTTTTGTTGAAAAGTCAGGATAATGGAAGCCACGGTTGAATGTCTGAGATTAAGCTGGACTCTTTCATCAGCCTTTCTCAGTAAAAAGACCATGGCTTAACACATGGTCTATGATGGTGACTCTTATTTCATCAGTGACTACAGCTCTTTCTCTCCTTTGAATACCACTATGCATTCTTACTCCTCTCCCCCTACCCCCTCCTCCTCCCTTGTTCTGGCCCAATTATTCCTCGCCTTTGTCCAGACATTATTTTTCACTCTCTAAGTACTTCTCTGTGTTGTTCTGTATCCACACTGGACCAAAGAGTCCCCAACTGAGATTGGAGTCACCCGTGGATGGTCTATTTCACACAACTTAAATCAGCTATTCCTCAGCATTTCAATGATCTGTTCATGCTTATCAGCTGCTTCAGTATAACTTTTGAGCTGTTGCTGTTGCAGAAGTAGAGGCTTTATACTATATTTAAGGTTTTGAACATTAGGTTTTCGTTTCTGGCATGCTCTGTGCATTTGAAAATAAGACTAGTAAGATCCATAATTTTGGTATTGGGTAAACTTGTATGTAAAAGAAATTTAAGCATTTTAGGAACATGTTAGCTGACTGCATTTTTTGTGACAACAACATGAATTGTGTTAATGATATTGTCCACAGCAGACGGTTGTTGTGCTAATTGCGTTGACAGTTTTGAAAATGCTACTACAGATTGGACAAACGGTTGTAAGCGATTGTAAAAACTATAAATATAAATGGGCTTAGTTACTGAACATCTAGTGTGCCAGCCATTTTCAGGGCTTCTTTAGAAAGTTTTTAAAGAAATTTTCTGTCCTTAAACAAGCAAAATCCCATAAAAAAACGCAAACATTTCTCATGGTCCAAATAGTGCAAAAGGAGATCTGTTTACAGTGGTTGGCATTCCTAGCTTAGCAGCACTGCAGCCACACACATAAAAAAAAAAAAAAAAACCAAAGCCTGAGAACTGATAATTAGA
The DNA here is from genome assembly GCF_900964775.1 of Scleropages formosus. Taxonomy (NCBI): domain Eukaryota; kingdom Metazoa; phylum Chordata; class Actinopteri; order Osteoglossiformes; family Osteoglossidae; genus Scleropages; species Scleropages formosus. The sequence continues at coordinate 8,962,271 of NC_041816.1, read as the reverse complement.
GAAGGCTTCCATTTTGCACTTGCGTATCTGCCAAGTCCCCAGACTGTAGAACTAGATCTCCAAAAGAAAAAAAGAGCCTTCTGTTGAACAGTTGGGCAGAGCTTATGCCCTGTGTGAACATTATTATTTGTAATGTCTCCGTTTACTATACGGCTTTGAATTCTGATGGCTAATCTCCAGAGCTGCAGATGTGTGGCACATCGTGACAGAGCTGTTTGCTTTAACTGAGTGCAGAATGACCTCCACAAAGGACAAACAAGGAAAGGGAGGAAAGGACCTGTTTGTTCTCAATACATATTTAATATAATTATTCATTATGCATGCTAATTTTCTCATCTTTAACTTTTAAAAAGACATAAGAGTTTTTTAGTGACAAACCAGTGGAAGCAAAAAGTATATCCATATTGACTTTAGATGTATTAGAATGAAAATAAACAGTTCACTTAGCAAAATGACAGTGGGGTGAATAAACCACTAGGTCTGAACTGACAGCGGGTGAGAATGACTCCAAGTGATGGCACCTGTTACCTGTCCTGTGAGTCAGCACCACTGAGTGTACACCTGCTGACAGGAGCAGCCTGAGGTTCAACACTGGCGGACATCTGATGTCCTTGCACCGCAGTTTATGGGGGGTTCTCAGGTTAAAGGCCAGCAGGATAAACGCATCCAATGCTCTCATGTATATGCAGCATGGGTAGCGCAAACACACGCTGGCACAGCAGAGAAGCCCATGTTTGTAGCATGGCCCAAGTTGGCTGTTACTTGGTGATACATGTTGTCAAATCAAGAGCATTCATCTTGGTGGCAAAATCTGTAACCAACATGCTGAGCTCAGACTTTGAAAGGTGCCTGGCAGAAACAGCTGGAACTAATTGCCCCTGCCATCTGAGCACAGATTTCCTTAACCGTGTGAAAGGTGTGAAAGAAGCATGTTTGCATCAGTGTACCTTATAGCACATCTGTCGGCCCCATGTGGTTTTTGGTAATGTTACAGTACATTGGTGTATGTACAATGAAATAAATCTGAAAAGAGCTTTTGACATATTTTAAGTTTTCCATCAAGGACACTGTATCCATTTACTGAATTTTAAATAAAGTCATGTGCAGAGCTTGCCTCTATAATGGGTGTCAAGAGGTAGCATCACATGTAGACCTGCTGCTTTGCACTTGGAAGTCTTGGGTTTAAATCCACCTGCTGCTGTAGTATCCTTGATCAAGGTACCTATTATGAATTTATGCAGTAAAAATGCCCCCACTATATGTAGGAAAATAACTGTAACTCTCTTAAAACTGAAAGTCGCTTTGGAGAAAAGTTACATGAATCAATGCAATAAAATACATCTAAATTTGAGCATTGTGAATAAGAGCCTGTGCTGACATAACTGCCTCCTTGAGAGTGTTTTTTTTTTTTGTCATGAATGCAACAACAGAAATAGGAAATGACTGGCATCCATCTATGTCAGACAACTTTCTGTAACAACAGCACACCCAGGCTAACCATAACCATGATGTGAATAAAAACAATGCTAGCACTTATAGATAACAATTGCTCATCTTATTTTGCAGGTTGATAGTTCCTGTCACATCTGCTTTACTTTCTGATTATTGCCACGTTGCCCAGGGGAACTTGAGCTCATTCGCCTTCAATGAAGCTAATTTTCACTATTGTTAAAGGCTTCACACATTCACCCAACACTGGTACCTCTTTATATGGTGTCATTCTCCAGGTAGTTGAGAGGTTTGTTTGCATATCACAGGGAAAATAATTTGAAACTTTTTCAAAGTGATTTTTTTAAGCTCCAGCACATTTTGACATTAAACATAGAATCTCAATGATCTCATAAAAAATACTGGAGAAAATCTGATAGATGCAGTAGAGTTGTGTAAGATGGTGGGCAGCACAACTTGGGGCAACAGGCAGGATTTATTGGATGAACAGATATCAGTGACCTGCACCTCCCCTAACTGAGTAATAACAGCCAGTTGCATCCCCTTGAGGGGAATTTGAAGGTGTCAGAAGCAGCTGGTCTGAGGACTATGGGAGGATTGCTTGGTTTGGTTTTGGCTGGGAAAGGGGGGGGGGAGATCACGCTGAAGGGGGGAACTGTCCCTATTTTCTGTTTTTTTCCTGTTTTTACCCTGTATCTTCAGCCCTGCCCCTGTAGCCACCTCTGTCCCACAATTAGTCACAGTTGATTTGAATGAGAACTGCAGTATTTTCTAGTCCCAGTTGAAGCAGGTTTAAATAAGCTTTTTTATTGTAAAAAATAAACTGAATACTATAAAGTACAGTCCTATACTGTTTTATTGTCACCCCATGCCATTATCTGTTAATTCTCATCCAAACATTATATTTGAAATGTTTTGACTAGAAGCATTGGATCTATTCTTTGGTTTTACTGTCCATTCATTAACCGTCATTTCATTTCCCATTGTCTGAAATGAAGTAACTCTACTGTATTTCCTGTAATTTGAGTGTAAGAGCTAGACCCACCATACCAATCCTTCACCCGTCTATTCTCACCAGTCCTCCATTGTGTTTCTCACTGGTCAGAGAAGAAGAGTTGGACCCGTCATTACAAACCATTGCCTTTCTATTCACTTTAAACCACTATCGTGTTTCCCATGGTTTGAATTTATGAGCTGGGTCTATGATGTCATGCCATCATTGGTTTATTCTCAACCCAGCATCATGTTTACCAGAATTTTAGTAGAACAACTGGGTGCATTCTTTGATATCTATTTACTTTCATTAATAGTCATTTTATTTCACATAGCTTGAACTGACAAGCCAGGTCAATTATACTACTACTTTATTAATCCCAAAATGGTATATCCTGCAGTCTGAGTAGAAGAGCCAGGTTCATTGTTCCACTCCACCAGTTCTTCACTGTATTTTCCCAACTCTGAGCTAAAGAGTTTGGTCCATCATTATATATGCTCATTGGTCACATGCAAGAAGTTTCATCATGCCTCTTGGAGGTGAAGACCCCAAAGACACAGGTCCAATAATACAAAAACAAAACAAAAAGAAATGGCAGAATTGCAGCAAAGTTTCTCTCCGTTAATTGACAAATTCCATCCATTTCAATCCATCCATCCATTTTCTTACTCGTTTGTCCTATTAGGGTCGCAGTGGCAATAGGGAGAGCAGAGCAGTCCAGAGTCCCCTGTCCCCCGCAACTTCCTCCAGCTCAACCTGGGGGATCCCCAGCCGCTCCCAGTGAGGCACCCAGTGGGCATCCTTAGCAGATGCCCGAATTGGCTCCTCTCAGAGTGGAGGAGTAGCGGCTCTACTCTGAGTTCCTCCTGGATGTCCAAGCTCCTCACCCTATCACGGAGAGTGAGTCTCAACACGCTGCAGAGAAAACTCATTTCAGCCGCTTGTATCCGCGCTCTTATTCTTTCAGTCATTGCCCAGAGTTCATGACCATAGTTGAGGGTAGGGACGTAGACTGGTCAGTAAATGGAAAGCTTTGCCTTATTGCTCAGCTCCCCCTTAACCACTACAGCGACTGTATTATTGCTTCTGCTGCTCCCAATCTGCAGCCAATCTCAGGCTCCCTTCTCCCCTCACTCGTGAACAACACCCTAAGATACTTAAAGTCCTCCACCTAGGGTAGATTTTCTCCACTTAACTGAAGGGGGCATGCCATCCTTTTCCGTGAGAGAACCATGGAGTCGGACTTGGAGGTGCCGATCCTCATACAAACAGCTTCACACTCAGCTGCAAACCATTCTAATGTGTGCTGGAGACATCCGTGTGACGGTGCCAAAGGACAACATCACCCGGAAAAAGCAGCGATATCACCTTCTGGCCCCCACACAGAATGCCCTCCTGACCTCGGTTGCACCTTGATATCCTGTCCATGAAAACTACAAACAGGAGTGGAGACAAAGTACAATCTTGGTGGAGTCCAGCACCCACAATAAACAAGCTTTACTTAATGCTGAGTATGCGGACACAGCTCTCTGTGTGTACAGAGACCAAATGGCCCGCAGTAATGGCCCTGGCACCCCATACTCCCGAAACACCTCCCACAGGATTTCTTGGGGAACCTGGTCGTAAGCCTTCTCCAAGTACACAAAACACATGTAGTCTGGATTAGTGAACTCCCATGCCCCCTCAATTATCTGTGAGAGGGTAAATAGCTGGTCCACTGCTCCACTGCCAGAGCAGAATCCACATTGTTCCTCTTCAATCCAAGGTACAACTATTGGCCAAAGCCTCCTTTCTAGCACCCTGACATAAACCTTCCCAAGTAGGCTGAGAAGTATAATACCCCGATAGTTGGCACACACTCTCCAAGTGTCCAAGTGTTAGGGACCACCACCTCAGTTTGCCAATCGAAAGGCACTGTCCCTGAGGTCCATACAACATTGCAGAGGCTTGTCAGCCATGACAGCCCCACAGCATTCAGGGCCTTAAGCATTTCCGGGCGAATCTCATCCACCCCCGGTGCTTTGCTACTGTGGAGCTTTCCAACTACCTCAGTGACTTCCACCAAGGAAATGGACTCTGATACCCTGGAAGCCTCTGACCCTGACTCCTGTAAGGGAGGCATATCTCTCAGGTTTAGCACCTCAACGTGCTCCTTCCACCTCCTGACAATATCCTCATTTGAGGTCAGAGTTTCTGTACCTTTGCTGAGCACAGCTTGGGCAAAGCTCTTCCGACCCTTCCTGAGTCGCCGGATGGTTCTCCAAAACCTGTTTGAGGCCGACCGAAAGTAATTTTCCATGGCCTCCCAAAACTCCTCCCATGCTCTGGATTTCACTTGTGCAACTACCTTTTTGCCTGCCGGTATCTATCCACTGAGTCAGGAGTCCCCAGAGCCAACCAGGCACTAAAGGCCTCCTCCTTCAGCTTGGCGGCTTCCCTCACCACCAGTGTCCACCTGTTCTTGGGTTCCCACCAAGACTGGCACTAGCAAGCTTTTGACCACAGCTTTACCTGGCTGCATCCACAATGGAGATTTTGAACAGGGTCCATTCAGACTCCATATCCCCTACTTCCTCCAGGACATGGGAGAAGTTCTCATGGAGGTGGGAGTTAAAATCATTCTGGACAGGGTCCTCCAACAGTCCTTCACAGCATACCCTCACTATGCATTTGGGTCTACCAGGTCTGTCTGACAGTTCTCCCTGCTATCTGATCCAGCTCACCACCAGATGGTGATCGGTTGACAGCTCAGCACCTCTCTTCACACGAGTGTCCAGAACATGTGGCCTGACTACAAACTGGATCATTGACCTTAGGCCCAAGGAGCTCTGATACCAATTACACTTATGAGCATCCTTTTGTTTGAACATGGTGTTTGTTATGGATAAACCATGACTAGCACAGAAGTCCAATAACATTTCACCATTCGGGTTCAGATCGGGCAAGCCATTCTTCTCAATTACCCCTCCGCCAGATTTCCCAGTCATTGCCAACGTGTGTTGAAGTCCCCTAGCAGGACTATGGAGTCTGTAGATGGGGACCTCTCCAGAACCCCACCCACTCTCTCCAAGAAGGTTGAATACTCTGAACTGCTGTTTGGTGCATAAGCACACACAACAGTCAAAGTTCTCCTCTCTGCAACCTTAAGTCTCATTGAGGCGACCCTCTTGTCCACTGGGATAAACTCTGACTGTATGGCAGCCAGCCAAGGGCTTGTGTGTCCCCACACCCGCCCGGCAGCTCTCACCCTGTGCAACTCCTGAGTAGGAGAGAGACCACTCCCTATCGAGGAGTTTGGTTCCAGAGCCAACACTGTGAATGGAGGTAAGCCCAACTGTTTCTAGTTGATATCTTTCAACCTCCTGCACCATTTCCGGCTCCTTCCTCCACAGCGAGGTTACATTCCATGTGCCAAGAGCTAGTTCTGCCACAAAGGGTAGTGACGCCACGTGCTGCCACGCACCGCCACATGCCATCCCACCCCCTCCTGCAGCCTGAAAGGCACTGCACCCGACCCCCATGTTGGACCTTGCAGGTGGTGGGCCCACATGGACCCCCCCCCACATTGCCTTTTTGGGCTGAGCCCAGCCGGGTTATGTGAGCTGTCCAGCCACCAGGCGCTCACCTAGGAACATTACCACCTGGCCTGGCTCCAGGGTTAGGTCCCAGTGACCCTATTCCGGGGAGGGTAAACGTTGTCTTGTCTACTTTTTTCATGCGGGTTTTTGGATTTTGTTTTTTTGGATCTTCACTCCAGACCTGTTTGCCTTGGGCGATCCTGCTGCTCCCGACGATATAGCCCTGGACATCCCTAGATCATGTAAGCCCTTATGCCATGATAAGGCCCCAGTGCAGGAAGAGCCTTGACAAAGTGTATTTTTAATTTTCTAGAGCAGAACATTAAATGTGCTCTTCACATTGACTAAAATGACCAGAATAAATCAGAAGAAAGGCTATCTTAACACACACACACACATTTTCGTAACCACTTGTCCCATACAGGGTCGCAGGGAACCGGAGCCTACCCGGTAACACAGGGCGTAAGGCCGGAGGGGGAGGGGACACACCCAGGACAGGACACCAGTCCGCCCCAAGGCACCCCAACGGGACTCGAACGCCAAACCCACCGGAGAGCAGGACCAGGTCCAACCCACTGCGCCACTGCACCACTGCACCCCCCACAATGTAACACTCTTACATTTTACAATGCATGATATTATTCTAAGCACTTGTACACATCGGAAATAAAACTCTGTGAGCCAGAATAGCAAGATTTATTTATGAAAATAACTATATAACAAATGGAAAAATAAGGACTCATCATATGCCACAACACTTGCTGGTAAGAAGTGCTTGTAATTCCTCTGATGAAATCACATGTGGAACAAACAGCTCTCCATGTTCTCCGGGGTTGGAGGACATGTCACTTCACACGTTGTATGTACTCAGGAAGAGAGATGGCCTGGATTGCAGAATTACCGTCACAGCAGCTTGTCATTATTAGGACAGATTGGCCCAGCAATCATAGTGGACAGACAGTTGTGTGAACCCCAGAGCTGATGCTCTGAACGAACTTCAGATAGTACCACCTCTCTGTAGAATTATTGCCCATCAGTGGCCTAATGCCTCCCTGTCTTCAACTCGCCAGACATACACTCACACAGAGTAAAAACCTTGCTTTGTGTGCAATGCTGCAGATGCACATGTGTCTGTCTGAAACAAAACAGGAGAAGAGGTGAAAAGATTTTACAGCAGGTGGAAGGATGTACGAGGCTTATCCATGCTGTAAACTGGCTGAAGGCAGGGTAAGAGTGAAAGTTTAAGGATGTCCTAAAGGCCTCACTTTAGAGTTTGCACTTGGGTCTATAACTGTAATAAATATAAAGAAGGGACAAGGCACCTTTCTGGAGTCATTGTGCTAAAGGGAGCTACTTGGGATATCTAGTGTGCCCAGCAGATACAATAATTTATATGTGCGCTGACTATCTATCTATCTATCTATCTGGTTATATTTACATGTATTTATTTCGCAGACACTTTTCTCCAAAGTGATGTACATCTCACAGAAAATACAATTTGTGTGTTACCTTAGGAAAAAGAGACATAGCTACTGATGTGTGATTCATAAGTACAGTTAGTTTCTTTCCTTCACCATACGCACTGTCATGTCCGCATTCTGGAAGGAAGCCGTCAGATCCAAGTGCAGAGCGTCAAGTATATTTCGCGACTCCAGGAAGCATAGTCAAACAAGGCAAGGTCTCCAATGAGCAGACGTAATCCAAGGGACACAATCTGAAGCTGTAAACCGTGAAGACAAACAGGAGATCAATAATACCAGGAAGACATAGAAGACAAGGAGAGTGGCAGGAGGTCAAGGGTGAGGACGGGCAGGACGGGAAAGGTAGAAAGATTGACTTGCACAGAGAAAGCACTCAGAAAGGCTGAACGTGATTCTGCATTCTTCCTTTGTCAGCACACGCCTTTTATGTTCCTGTCCCGTGAGCTGCCGCAGGTGTTCATTGTTGCACCGAGGTTGTTGGTGTGACACACACACCAACATTCCTCACACATGTAGTTGCATAAAACTTTACCAGAAAATTGACGATTCCTAATCACCTTCCTAAGTAGTTTTTTTAGATACATATAAACATTTACTTTACATTGCAGGAGTGGCTTTGTAAAGGACTGATCCAAGCATGATCATAAACACACACACACACTTTCTGAACTGCGTGTCCCATACGGGGTCATGGAGCCTACCCGGCAACACAGGGCGTAAGGCCAGAGGGGAAGGGGACACACCCAGAACAGGACACCAGTCCGCCACCAGGCGCCCCAAGCGGGACTCGAACCCCAGACTCACTAGAGAGCAGGACCCGGTCCAACTCACTGCACCACCGCGCCCCTGCTGATCATGAACATTTATACCTTATATGAAATAAAGACATCATGGGCAAACTGAGTCTGAAAGAGATGAGTTTTAAGACTTTTTTTTAAATGTGGACAAAGATTCAGCAGTTCAGAGCAAGCGGAGGAGGTTATTCCACCATAACGGAGCCAGAACCAAGACCCTCCATGCTTTACCTTTCATGCATTGCACTACCAGGCAGGCAGATGTGGAAAAGTGTAGCAGTCTGGCTGGTGTGGAGCGAATGATCAAGTCCTGTAGATAGCTAGGAGCAGTTCCATTGATGCATTTGTATGCCATAACCAGGGTCTTAAATTTGATCTTGGCAGCTATGGGAAGTGCACTGCAGAGAAATTAGTAGAGGAGATACATGCGAATGCTTTAGCAAGTCAAACAGAACTCGTGCAGCAGCATTCTGTATCAGTTGTAGAGATTTGATGGCAGTAGTGAGAAGGCCAGACAAGAGAGAGTTGCATTAGTCCAGACGGGATGTCACCATGGCCTGGACAAGTAGTTGGGCAGAGTCAGTGGTGAGGTAGGGACGGATCCTACAAATATTATGCAGGATTTATCTGCAGGACTGGGTTGTGGCTTCGATATGTTGAGAGAATGACAGACTTGCATCAATTGTTACTCCCAGATTCTTAGCAAAGGAGCTAGGCAAAATGAGTGAGTTGTCTAGTTTGATCGAGAGGTCGTGACAGGAGGACAGGCCAGCTGGGAGGTAAAGAATCTCTGTTTTGGAGAGGTTGAGCTAGAGGTGGTGATCATACATCCATGAAGAGATGTCTGACAGGCAGGCAGCAATGCATGCGGAGATGTCTGACGCACCAGGTGGAAAGGAGAGGAGGAGCAGGGTATCATCAGCATAGCAGTGGTATTTGAATCCATGGGAGGCTATGACCGGACCGAGGGAGGAGGTGTAGATGGAGAAAAGGAGAGGACTTGAGATCGTGACAGGTAGACAGGCCAGCTGGGAGGTGTAGGATCTCTGTTTTGGAGAGGTTGAGTTGGAGGTGGTGATCAGACATCCATGCAGAAATGTCCGACAGGCAGGCAGCAATGTGCACAGAAATGTCTGAAGCTCCAGGTGGAAAGGAAAGAAAGAGCTGGGTATCATCAGAGTAGCAGTGGTATTTGAATCCATGGGAGGCAATGACAGGGCCGAGGGAAGAGGTGTAGATTGACAAGAGGACAGGACCCAGTACTGACCCCTGTGGCACACCAGTTCAGAGAGGCAGAGGAGAAGAAAGGGACTTCCGCCAGACCACTTGATAGGATCTGTCAGTTAGGTAGGACTCAAACCATCTTTGTGCTGTTCCTTTGATTCCAAGCTGACTAAGAGAGGTCAGTAGAATCTTGTGATTGACAGTGTCAAGTGCTGCAGAAAAGTCAATGAGGACTGAGAAGAGGGAGGCCGCTCTGGCCGACTGGAGAGCATCAGACACTGCCAGGAGCATCATCTTCATGGGGTGACAAACTTTGAATCCAGGCAGATTGATGCCTTTGTTCAAGTCCACTTATAAGGACAGATGTATTCATGTATGACATTGTTAATAATATAACCAGGTGCTTCCCCTCAGCTGACCTGTGAGGAAGAAGACAAGCACTACCTCAGAGGCTTCGTGGGAGCATTTATATTCTAAATCAACAGCACAATTTCTGGAAAGACACAATAGATGGAGAGACACAACAGGACTCCTACCCTATCAATCCTACCCTACCCTGAAAAACTGATATCATAAACATATCATTTTCGGAGTCCAAGAGCAGTAGACAGTATATAAGCAAAGAGCAAGCAAACCCCTTCACTTTAACTTGATATAAAAGAAAGTTTTTTTTATTATATGAATTTTATATTCCAATTTTTCATCATCAAAATAGCTCTAGTATATTTTGTTCTTCTTTCATTAACACATTGCAACACACATCAGACAGAACATCACAGAGCCTCACTCAGTGCTGTCAGGTAACAGTCTCATGACTTGTGGGCAGATTCCAACAATGCGTAATGAATAATACAATACTTGTTTAATTTGGCCAGAGAAAATATTTTTGTATGTGTTTGCATATCTCTGAGTTTTTGTCTATGTGTATGTATGTGTGTACTGTTCTCCCTGCGTGTTGTGCACACCCAGTACGTTAACGCAGTTTAACAGCAAGCCAAACTCGATTCTCACGAGCCAGGATTATGAGCGTCTTGCTCCTTTATTGTCTCCAAATGTGAAAATGCGAGTGAAACTATAATAAACAGAAACAGTAAAGGAAACTTAGTCTAATTACAACAATCGTCATAATAACTAGTTAAATCGTTTGCCGATAGCACACAGTATGACACAGCGCGAACTCACACACGCGTTTTACAACAGTAACGTGGAGTTACGGCTGAATAAACAGAGTTTACATTACTAAGGTCAAACTTAAAAGCACGTAAACATTTTAGTCAGTGTCTGCAAGAACTTCACAACTTACAGTTATTGCTTCCACGGGCGTAGGAAAGCACACAGAACTCAAGACGCTTCCACTATGCCTATCGCAACAGTAGCGCATCATGGAAATAGCGCATGTGCACAAATTGCGTATAACTTACGGAAATAAAGGTTCCGCTCAACAAAGCAATTAATCACATGAACTAAACAAATCTGCGGGCAGAACAATGTGTGTGTATGTTTCTGGGCCTGCGTGTGTGCCACCCTCTGTCCCAGCTTCGCCAATTCTGCCCTAGTGTGATGCTCACGGCTTTTTGTATTATAGATCACACACAACATGCAGAATTCAATATCCAGTCTTTTGTTTACCTCAATCTGTTGTTTTTTGCCCTTCAAAGCAACTAATATTGTGCACAGTAAGTAAAAAGTGCATTAGTATGGGCGGTCACATTAGCATGCCAGCTGGAAACATCAATAACATCCACAGTAGGGGATCAAGTGCTGAAAGTCAGACTGAAAAAGTAATAGCTGCCTTGAACGATTTTTTAAATGAAATATTTATACAGGTAAATCCATTGTATCTCGTGAGCTATTTGCAGAAGTATCCGGGTGGCAGGCAAAAGTCAAATCAATAAAATACAATTACCATGAGACATAAAATACGGTTTGAAAGTACAATGCTTTTAAGTCAGTGGTAAAATACAGATATTGGGTCCAACTGAAAGAGGGCTGTTAGAACCCCTTCAGGTGATACACACACACACAATGTCTACAACCACTGGTCCTGAGTGGGGTCACGGCAAGCCGGAGCCTAACCTGGCAACACAGGGGGCAAAGCTGGAGGGGGGCACACCTAGGACGGGACACCAATCTGCCCCAAGGCACCCCAAGCAGGACTCAAACCCCAGACCCAGGCCCCAGCCAAACTCTCCCACGCCACAATGCCACCCTGTCAGATGCTATGTTTCCCTAAATCAGCTACCTGTTCTGTATTGCCTGGTCTTGTTCTGGGGTGTTGATTGTGATCATAGAGAAAAATTGTATATGTTTACTTACATCTTAATCTGAAAGGATTTCAGAGTTCTCTTATTGGGAAAGTCAGCTGCTATGGTTCCCCCAAAGCCTCCCAGGTCATTTTTATTAAGGTTGTTTATTGGTTGATGGCAGCGGGTTCTCTTGCATCGCTACTGCACTTGTTAATACATGTTTGTTAGTATGTCCTGACAGTTGAAAGATCTAGGTTTAAATCTCACCTCCTGCTGTAGTAACCTTGAGTAAGGAACTTACCCTGAGGCAACACCATAAGAATTACCCTGCTCATGTGTAAAACACTATAAATAACTTAACAGTTTATGTAATTTTAGGGAAAAACAACAGTTAAATATATGCAAATGTATTATTTTTCTATAATGACCATCATTATTAGGGTGAGGAGCTCAGTCACCCGGGAGGAGCTCGGAGTAGAGCCGCTGCTCCTCCGCATCGAGAGGAGCCAGTTGAGGTGGCTTCGGCATCTGTTCCGGATGCCTCCTGGACGCCTCCCTGGGGAGGTGTTCTGGGCATGTCCCACTGGGGGAAGGCCTCGGGGCAGACCCAGGACACGTTGGAGAGACTATGTCTTCCAGCTGGCCTGGGAACGCCTTGGGGTTTCCCCAGAGGAACTGGAGGAGGTGTGCGGGGAGAGGGAAGTCTGGAGGACTCTGCTCGGACTGCTGCCCCCGCGACCCGGCCCCGGAAAGCGGAGGAAGATGAATGAATGACCATCATTATTCATCATACGACATTCAACATCAGCTAGCTTGTTATGTTATATTTAAAGACATGGCCCGCACTCCTTCAAATGTCTCCCCACCAAGTATGAAGAGCAAGAAGAATTCAATTCAATTTATTTTTATATAGCGCTCTTCTCGTGCAGTGACATAGAGCGCTTCAACACAGGCATAAGGCAAAAAAAAAAAAATCTGAACAAAGAAGACAGTTGACTACAGACTATCGTAATACAATGCTTTTATAGAGCTATAAGTATACCTACTGTCCTCAGAGGAAAGGAAGAAAACTTCCAACTGAAAGTTGAGGGAGGAAAAAACCTCCTGGGGTCCAAGTGCTAGTGGCTTCCCACCCCTCCTGGGCATTCAAGATTAAATAAGAATTCTAAGTCTGGAAGTAATAATGGCATTGTTGCTGTATGGTAGCTTGATTTCCCAGTTCAGCAAGGTATGTCTCCGTCCATCATAGCAGTTGGTCATCATCTTCAGTCAGCATGGGGTAAGTCTGTGACTGCCAGCCAGCCTCCTCAGGTCTTACTGTAGGAAGACAATGCTCAACAAGGAGAAATTGTTAGTAATTTATAACTTCAACAAATAAATTTTATATGCTTTGGTATGGAAGTGGGAACAAGAGAAACATAGCCAAGTGGAATTACATTTTGAGGTGAAAGGCCTGAGTAAACATGTAAGTCTTTAGTCTGGATTTGAAAATGGATACAGACAGGGTATTTCTGACAGTAACTGGTGGATCATTGCACAGTTTAGGTGCTCTATAATTAAAGGTGCTACCTCCTACTTAGATATTATTGATCACAGGTACTTTAAGGTAACCAGCATCCAGTGAACGAGAATATCGTCCTGGGATATAAGAAGCAACAATGTCACAAAGGTAAGCCGAAACAATGCCATGTACTGCCTTATAGGTCAAAAGTGGGATTTATAATCTAGTCTAAATGTAACCGTGAGCCAGTGCAACGATTTAAGTACCGGTGTTATATGTTCGTACTTCCTAGTTCTAGTAACAATTCTTGCAGCTGCGGTTTGTACCAACTGTAGCCTGGATAGCAAAATCTGTTGGCTAATAGCATGCACTCTAAAAGAGTTGTGTGCTAATGATCACCCATCCCAAACTGCTTTGCTTTGACAGGGAAATGCTAGGAAAGGCAACTGGATGCAACTAAAATATTAAAAATACAACAATAATCATATAAGTAACTGGTTATGTGTAGTTGCATCATACCCTCAGAAAGACACTTTGCCCATTTCTTCTTGCGAGAAATTTCAGCTCTCACTGTGCATGTGTGTATGATATTTCCAGTTGGTGCTCATTAGCATCCATTTCTCTGTGTATCTGTTCTCATAGCTATCCTTTGGAGAGTTCACTCCACCAAACTGAGATGGGCTCCTGCAGTCTCCAATGTTGCCCTCTAGAGAAGGAGATCAACACACACATTCATAGCAGGTGGAGCCTCCTGCCGAATCCCAGGCCGTAATCTATACTCCATCTTGACCTGGTTAGCGGGAGATCCACCCACCTGAGATTTCTTACCGTAGAGTTTTGGTTTACTGCATGTTAGGTAATCTTATAAAAAGCACACTACATATTTTATGTGGCCCATACTATAGTTTGTGCACAAAGTAATTATACTAAAAATAGTAATAATAATAAACTTTATTTTATTTGGTGCCTTTCATGGCAGCTCCTCAAATAGCTTTATTGTAAAAAGGGCAAATAGCATACAATAATAATACCAAAAAAAAAAACACACACTGTCTGAAGCCGCTTGTCCCAAGCAGGGTTGCGGCAAACCGGAGCCTTACCTGGCAACACAGGGTGCAAGGCTGGAGGGGGAGAGGACACACCCACGACAAGACGCGGGACTCAAACCCCAGACCCACCAGAGATCAGGACCCAGTCAAAGTCCGCTGCGCCACCGCACCCCCGAACACAATAATACTAAATTGCAATAATAAAACATGAACAAGATTAAATGAATCCAGAGTATAATATAAATAAAAGTACAACAAATGATGACACTGAAAGGAACAACACAAATATCTCAGTTGAAGCTCTAATCCCACATTAAAAGACAAACATATACTCTTCTACTACCGTATGCTTCTGAAATTTAATCTTAACATTGCAGTAGCATTACCACCCAGTAGAACTATCACTCTGCAAGTTAACAGAATATGTAAATATTTAAAATGATAACTTCCTGAACCAGCAAACCTGCCAAACAAACTCTTTGTATCAGCTCTTTAACTTCTTTTCTTCCACTATGTCGCAATCGCGTTAGGCTACCAGCAGAACCGTTATTTGTGCAACTGCAAGAACTGTTGTTCTGTTCGGCTGCTTTATGCATCCCCATGGAAGTATTCTTTCCCAGATTCATTTAACTCTGAGATAATTTTTCCACTCAGTCCCTGGTTAACCTGGAGCAGTTTCAAGGTCTTTGGAGACCAGCTAATTTGCAAGATTGCAAATGAATATATAAACACAAAGAAATTACACTTGGGCAACAATCCTTGTTTGTTTTTTTTTGAGGTTTTTCCTCAGATGAGGGGTTTTGCTGCTAACTCTTTTACTGCTTTGGAAAACAATGAAACGAGTGATAATGGGGTTCACACTTGAGGCAGTGTAACTCTCAGTGTTCAGAATGTGCAGGAAGGCCTCAGTCTCAAACGCACTTTACAGTTCTTCACGAAAAAAAAAAAAAAAACATTGTCTGATGCTTTCCACACACCTCTATCTCCTACCCTCATCATTTTTATTGTTTTTCTTTATGCTTTGAAGGTAACTTCGGAAAAAGAACAGTCAAACGTATTATGAAGCAGCCTTTCTGGGACCCAGTCGTGGCAGACCCCTGTGTATGTCGCATTTTTTTAACCAGCAGAATTCTTAATTAAAATATTTTAATTGTTGGCTGTTCATTGAATGAATAGCACATTTCAAACCAAATGTGTCAAAGGCTTCTTTTTAAAATAAAATGGGCTGGGGTATAGCCAGTATAGCATATGACATTAGAAAACAGTTGCAGGTGCTTTTGGTCTAATAAAATCCACCCTGTTTTAATCATCTGTGAAGCTAATAATATGTACCGAACATAAATGGAGGATGATTATTGGGGATTATATAACAGATCAAAATTTTTAAGACTCTGAGCACATATAGTATCTGCTGAGTTTAACATTACATTAGTTTATGATGAAAAAACACTTTTATAAAGTTCTTATAAAAAATTTATATTTGCATATTCAATATCTGTACATAAAGACAGTTACTGTATTCTACATAGGAATCATAGCAGTTCCTCAACTTATATATTTACTTCATGATTATTTCAATAATGCTATATATTGAATCAATGGCTCAATCAGAAATAATTAACAAACTTTGTGTGGAAAAAAAACAGCATATACATGCATCCGCACTTAAGAACAGCTACATTAATCTGTTTTAAATAGACACTGGAATACTCGTCACACCCACGGGAACGAGCAAAGCACCTGCGGTTAATTGAACCCCTGGGATATAAGGAGCTCTGAGTCCACACCATGACGTGGATTCTTGCAAACATCTTTGTGGTTTTGCAGTCTCAGTGTCTTTGCCTTGCTGTTCCCATGTTCCTGGTTTTTGACTCTCGCCCGTTATCCCTGACTACTGACCTTCGGATTGCCTGTATTGTGACCTTCGTGCCTTGCAAGACCTTCACCTGTCCCTGACTTCATTTATGTCCAATTCTACGAATCTCGCTGAGAGATTAAAACCAACCTGTTATTGTGTCCACTGCCTACCTGTCTCTAGCCTGCTTGTGTCAAACATGACAATACTCTAATAAGAAATAAAGTGACAACCAACAGGGAGGACAACTTCTGACTTCAAAATTGTTTTTACCAGATACAAATTTCTGAATGCAATTTTGTATTTCATTTAGCAAATGTATTTTTACAAACCAACTTACAATGTTAAGCTGCTCACAATTATTACAATTGCACCTTCCTTTCCATTAGCAATTAAAGTCTGATCGCAGGAAATTGATTAATTTCCTAATTAGCAGTGCCATCATTTCTCCTTCTTCATGCAGAAGTATTTTTTTTGTAGTCACAGTTCCTTCAGCAGATGTGAAGATATTCCTTTTGTAGATGTTTCTCTTCTCATCACTGTGTAACAAAAAACTTATTTACCCTTTTTTGAGCTATGTTCTAACTCCCCCTGTGGAAATGCCTCCTTGAAAGCTTAGTGTCTCCCCTTTTTACACTACTCCATGCAATAAAAATTTCTGCATTTGTCTGTGTGTGAGATACTGCTGGAACCCATTGCCTCAGCATCGAGAGCTGTCCCACTCACAGCCCAACTGCCTGGCACATTTTTTACACTGCAAAGCCGTGTGAGTGACAGGTGCACTCGGTACAGTGACAAACTGCATCCCTTTAAGGAAATGGAGTATAAAGTCCAATAAAAGATGCTGGTGTCTTGTTGACAATGGCAAACAGACAGTTTAACATAACGGTTCATGTTTCAGAGAGAAAAGATGCTTACTAGATGGGAAAATAATACATGCTTACATTTACATAGAATGGAACTGCTGACAGGAGGAATATTAAAAAACAAAACAAAACCCAGGAAAAAACAGAAAGGTCCACAAATGAACATTTTGCCCATACAATATGTTGCATGATTCATCACCATATCCCAGAGCCCTGGCACAGAATAATATATACACTTAGCACGTTGTCTTGTTGCAAAAATGGAAATGGACTTCCAAGAAATGAGCAATTTCCCCACGGTAGAATTGGAAATCCAGAAGACCGTTTTGGCCTGACCTGTCATCAATCACTGTTAGGGTGGGGACAGGCGGCAAGCAGTGGGCCTGTTGACAGGTGTGCTACCTGGCGAATAATGACATGGTGCATGCGCTGGAGCTGGAAAAGGCAATAGCACTGTTAATTGGCAGGGTCCAGCTACAGAATACTTAAACCAGCTGGCAGGGGCCTTGTCGCTATGCTGACTCAAGAGCCTGGCTCCTGCTACTGTTGCCAGTCACCAATTATATACCAAAACTAATTTGGTCCTACTTCAAATGTTAATTGAGGCAAGATCTATGGTGTCACATTGCAAGGCTGGTGTGCCAAGAGTCACACAGCAGGGTAAAATCTCCATTTCACTGGAAAATGGTGTTACTTTGAGACGAAGTTTACAAGCCATTAAGTAAGATTAAATTAAAAGGACAAAGAAAAAGATAAATAACAATTTAAAGAGAGAAATTTAAGCACACTGGATGCCACACTCCAGTTTTAGTGCTGCACCTGTTTGTAACTGTCTGAATGTGACACTCAGCTCCCCCCACGTTTTGCTAAATTATAACTGCTTAATCACAATAAACAAGACTGAAGATATTCATTTATTACCTATGTGTAATTGTACTAAATTAAATGGTAATGATCAGCTTTAAAATGTGTAAAATTAATGTAACTTGGTGTGGTTCTCAGGCTAGAAACAACATTTTCCATCATGACAGACGTACTGCCTATATTTCCTTGCAGGGCTCTATTATTTAGAAAAATTCATGGTTTACACATCATGCCTTCAAACAACTCTGTTTTTACAGCTACAAAGTACAGCAGAGGCTCCCTTGGGGTTTGAAAAAAACACTCTTCTGGCATCTCTCTGGTCTCAGAGCAGTTTCTAGCTACTTCTCAACCTCACTGGCTGACAGGAGATGCCGTTACTATGGTGACTCCCGGTCACAGACTCATGAGGTTTATGATAAAGCCCATGGCCGGATATTGGGTTGGGAGCATCATGATGTAAATGGGCTAGTTGGGTGGGAAGAAGGACCGAATATGATTCCCATTGTACACTGCTCTCCCTGAGACATCAGGCACTGTCAAGGCCTCCTGCTGATGCTTCCCTGGGGATTGTCAGATGCTCTTATTGGCTCCTTTGATGCACCCTGTGCTTGGGGGATGATGCCACTCTAGCTTCTGTGTGTGTATTGTTTCACCTGCAAGTTGTGGAAATGCTAATTTTAGAATTAAAACAATCTAATCAAAGGAGCTTATTTTTAATACTGTGATGTTTCATCTATTTTCTATTACCCCCTCATACCCTTTCTCATACAAAACACCCCGTTAGTAATATTCAGCATCCTGCACTCTGATGAAATGGTGTCTAGGCCTGATAGTTAATCAAAGTGCAATCAGCAAGCACAAAAAAAGCACAGAATTTCAAGTGGCTCTTTCACCACCACCTGCCATGGCATGGCTCAGTGAATCTCTTGTTTATGCGTAGTTTAATCACATCGCTGTTGGTGGAACCTTGTGGACCATCATGTGACCAGAATCACAGGAGGAATCGGTTTGCTGCTCACCTGGTCTTCTAAGTTGCAGTAAAGCGACTGCATTTAGATAATGAGCAGACACGGTTGCTCGAGATATGTCAATGACAAATTCCTTTATCTCGTATGCCCATTTGGTTTCTGCTGTCAAAGAAATAAGAAGAAGCCCTGGAATGCCACCAGCAGTGTGTTTTACACAGTTTTTCTCCTCCTCAACTTAAGGCACGCTACAGCTCATCTGAATTGAATTCCGGTGCTTTCTTTCCACAGACACTCATCAAAAGACAGAGCACCTACAAAAAAAGCGACTTCTGAGCGTTATTTTGTCGAGCCATTAGAAGACAGGGTAAGGCAACTGAAATCAGAGGTGGAGGATCTTGCCTTTGATTGTGGGGTGCTTGCGTGTGGCGTGTCAGTGCAGGTCAGCAGGAGCTGCAGGATGCCTCCTTAATTACAGAAAAACATGCTGTTTTAAAGAAGAGGTTCTTGTGGTGTCGCCTGCAGTGAACACAATATAATTGTAATAATAACAGGCCCTTGTAGGCAAAGTGCAAGAGGAAATTTGCCTGTATAGCAATATGATCTGGGGACTGAAAAAAAAAAAATCAGAGATGAAATCTTGCAGTTCTAATCAGTTCAGGTTCCCCTCTAAGCATCCACTCTAGGTATGGAGGTAGAAAGGAGCCTTTGAGGGTAAAACGAGATATATGAGAAACAATCTTGCTCAAACACAAGTGGCAACATTAACTTGTTACTTGTAACTTGAGTATGAAAAGGCAGTGTAACCGCAAAGCTGGCACGTTTTTAACAGCACCTCACCCACATGGGATGTGTCACTTTTGTCAAGAAATTTCAAAAATAAAAATGGGTTAAATGGTGGCACTGAAGTTTTAACTGTCTGTTGGATTTGAATGCAAAGAACTAGTGCCCAAATGGATGTTTTACTTTTACTTATATCATCCAGAGGCTCTGGAATACTACATTGATTCATTTACCTCGCACTTTCTCCAAAGGTAGCACTTGATGTGAGGTTTGCATGCTAAGTGACATAATTATTCTCCCATTTATACAGCATGGTAATTTTTGTTGTATTAATTCTAGGTAAGCAGCTTAATAAAGGGTACTGCAGGAGGAGGTGGGATTCAAACCCAAAACCTTCTTAAAGGACCTAGTGCTACTCACTATGCCACATGCTGTCTCAGAATATGAGTTTGCAAATAGCTGGAATGTCAGTCTCCAGGCCCCCTGCTCTTATTAGTGGATTAATACACATTTTCAGAGTGATGAATTTGCGGGGTCATACATTTGCCATGGTCAAAGTGATCTTACATTTACATGTACATTTATTCATCTAGCAGACGCTTTCTCCACATTGACTTACATCTCATAGAAAACACAATTTGTGCATTACATTAGGAGAAGGAGAGACATAATTGCAGAAATGTGATTTTTAAGTAGAGTTAGTTTGTTTCATTCCCCCAAATACACTAATGTTCAAGTACCTGCATAAAACTCAGAATATCAAGGATTCCTGATCACCATTTTTTTTTTTTTTTTTTTTTTTACATACATTACAGGAGTAGCTGTGAAAAAGACTGATCTGGTCATGATCTTAAAGTTATAGTGTATGAACATTTATACCTTAGATGAACTTAAGAGATCATGAGCAATATTAGTCTGGAAGAGGTGAGTTTTCAGATGCTTTTTAAATGTTAACAGAGTTTCTGCGGTTCTGAGTGAGAGGGGGAGGTCATTCCACCACAACGGAGCCAGAACCAAGAATCTCCATGCTTTACCTTTTGTGCATGGGACCACCAATTGGACAGATGTGGAAGAGCGTAGGGGTCTGGTTGGAGTGTAGCTGTCGATCAACTCTTGTAGATAGCTGGGAGCAGTTCTGTTGATGCATTTGTAGGCTATAACTAAGGTCTTAAATTTGATCTGGGCAGCTACTGGAAGCCAGTGCAGAGATACGTGTAGAGGAGATACATGCAAATGCTTCAGCAAGTCAAACACAACTCTCCTGGAGAGTCCAGAGTGAGGCGGAGCGCCCAGAGTGAGATAGAGTGTGCAGAGCGAGGAGTCAAATACCGGTTGCCAAGACGGTATCTCTAGAAAGAATAGAGTCCCTGTTCAACGTAAGTTCCATCCTGAACGTATTGTTTGATGACACACCTATGTGTTGCGTATCATGTAATATGTATTGCTTAGTTGCACCTGCTGACATTGTCGAACTTTTCATTTGCTCAAAATGCATGACAAATAATGACTGCGAATGAGAATTTGATTTCTATCCGAGAAACAGAGAGTTGGTTGGACTGTGTGTGTCTCTATGCCTCTGTAGTGTTGAACTCAGCGTCAACACTTGCAAGCCCTAGTACAGCTAATAACAAGCCAGATACCCTGGACTGCTCTCATGGCGACTGTGTTACTGTTCGGAGTAAGTCTAATAAAGCAAAGCCTAAGGCATAGGTTCCTGGTTCAGATTCTCCTGTCCAAACCCAAAATAGATATTTGGCTCTAAGCACACACACACATTTTCAGAACTGCTTTTCCCATACAGGGTCACGGGGAACCAGAGCCTACCCGGTAACACAGGGCGTAAGGCCAGAGGGGGAGGAGACACACCCAGGACGGGATGCCAGTCCATCGCAAGGCACCCCAAGCAGGACTTGAACCCCAGACCCACTGGAGAGCAGGACTGTGGTCAAACCCACTGCACCATTGCACCCCCTGGCTCTAAGCATTTCAGTTCAATTTATTTTTATAGAGCACTCTTCTCACACAGTGACACAGAGTACCTAATAATAACACACACAGTCCAAACCACTTGTCCCATACAGGGTCACGGGGAACCAGAGCCTAACATGGCAACATAGGGCATAAGGCTGGAGGGGGAGGGGACACACCCAGGATGGGACGCCAGTCTGCCGCAAGGCACCCCAAGCGGGACTCGAACCCCAGACCCACCAGAGAGCAGGACCCGGTTCTACCCACTCCACCACTGCACCCTCTATAATAATGAGAATAATACTAATACTACTTCGGTGGGCTCACCACCTGCCGGAGAAACCATAAGGGGCCGGTGCGTTGTGATTTGGGCGGTGGTCGGGGCCGAGTGCCCGGCCGACCCAAACCTCGGGCGCCAACTCTGGTTTTTGGGACTTGGAATGTCACCTCACTGGCGGGGAAGGAGCCTGAGCTGGTGCGGGAAGTTGAGAGATACCGTCTAGATATAGTCGGGCTCGCTTCCACTCACAGCTTGGGTTCTGGAACCACTCTACTCGATCGAGGGTGGACTCTCCACTATTCTGGCGTTGCCCAAGGTGAGAGGCGGCGGGCTGGTGTGGGCTTATTAATAGCCCCCCAGTTCAGCCGCCATGTGTTGGAGTCTACCCCGGTGAATGAGAGGGTCATCTCCCT
This sequence comes from Scleropages formosus, assembly GCF_900964775.1. NCBI lineage: Eukaryota > Metazoa > Chordata > Actinopteri > Osteoglossiformes > Osteoglossidae > Scleropages > Scleropages formosus. Next base: position 8,939,961 of record NC_041816.1, on the reverse strand, counting down.
ACGCCTTCGGGTCAGGGAACGGTCTCTCACTGTCGTTTGTGCTTATGCGCCTAGCGGCAGTGTAGAGTACCCGGCCTTTTTAGAGTCCCTGGGGGGCGTGCTGGAAAGCGCTCCCACTGGGGACTCTGTCGTTCTACTGGGGGACTTTAACGCCCACGTGGGCGGCGACAGTGATACCTGGAGGGGCGTGATTGGGAGGAACGGCCTCCCTGATCTGAACCCGAGCGGTGAGTTGTTATTGGATTTCTGTGCTAGTCGCGGTTTATCCATAACGAACACCATGTTCATGCATAAGGGTGTCCACCAGTGCACTTGGCACCAGGACACCCTAGGTCGGAGGTCGATGATCGACTTTGTAGTCGTTTCTTCTGACCTTCGGCCATATGTCTTGGACACTCGGGTGAAGAGAGGGGCTGAGCTGTCAACTGATCACCACCTGGTGGTGAGTTGGATTCGATGGCGGGGGAAAAAGCTGGACAGACCTGGCAGGCCCAAACGCATAGTGAGGGTCTGTTGGGAACGTTTGGCGGAGGCCCCTGTCAGAGAGGTCTTCAACTCCCACCTCCGACAGAGCTTCAACCAGGTCCCGAGGGAGGTGGGGGACATTGCGTCCGAATGGACTATGTTCCGCTCCTCCATTGTCGGTGCGGCTGTTCGGAGCTGCGGCCATAAGGTCTCCGGTGCCTGTCGCGGCGGCAATCCCCGAACACGGTGGTGGACACCGGAAGTAAGGGATGCCGTCAAGCTGAAGAAGGAGTTCTATCGGGCCTGGCTGGCTCATGGGACTCCTGAAGCAGCTGACGGGTACCGACGGGCTAAACGGAGCGCGGCTCTGGCAGTCGCCGCGGCAAAAACTCGGGCTTGGGAGGAGTTCGGTGAGGCCATGGAGGAAGACTTTCGGTCGGCCTCAAAGAGATTCTGGCAAACCGTCCGGCGACTCAGAGGGGGGAAGCGGTGTTCCACGAACACTGTTTACAGTGGAAGTGGTGCGCTGCTGACCTCAGCTGAGGATGTTCTCGGGCGGTGGAAGGAGTACTTTGAGGATCTCCTCAATCCCTCCGACACGCCTTCCGTAGAGGAAGCTGAGGCTGGGGACTCGGAGGGGGACTCGTCCATTACCCTGGCTGAAGTTGCTGAGGTAGTCAAAAAACTCCTCGGTGGCAAGGCTCCGGGGGTGGATGAGATCCGCCCCGAGTTTCTCAAGTCTCTGGATGTTGTGGGGCTGTCTTGGCTGACACGCCTCTGCAGCATCGCGTGGAGTTCGGGAACGGTACCTCTGGACTGGCAGACCGGGGTGGTGGTCCCTCTTTTTAAGAAGGGGGACCGGAGATTGTGTTCCAACTACAGGGGGATCACACTCCTTAGCCTCCCTGGGAAAGTCTATGCCAGGGTACTGGAAAGGAGAATCCGACCGATAGTCGAACCTCGGATCCAGGAGGAGCAATGCGGTTTTCGCCCTGGCCGTGGAACACTGGACCAGCTCTATACCCTCACTAGGGTGTTGGAGGGTTCGTGGGAGTTTGCCCAACCAGTCCATATGTGTTTTGTGGACCTGGAGAAGGCATTCGACCGTGTCCCTCGTGGCATCCTGTGGGGGGTGCTTCGGGATTATGGGGTTCGGGGCTCGTTGCTACGGGCTGTTCGTTCCCTGTATGACCGGAGCAGGAGCTTGGTTCGCATTGCCGGCGGTAAGTCAGACCTGTTCCCGGTGCATGTTGGACTCCGCCAGGGCTGCCCTTTGTCACCGATTCTGTTCATTATTTTTATGGACAGAATTTCTAGGCGCAGTCAGGGAACGGAGGGTGTCTGTTTTGGTGGCCGCGAGATCTCGTCTCTGCTTTTTGCGGACGATGTGGTCCTGTTGGCTTCATCAAGTCAAGACTTGCAGCGTGCACTGGGGAGGTTTGCAGCCGAGTGCGAAGCGGCGGGGATGAGAATCAGCACCTCCAAATCCGAGGCCATGGTTCTCAGTCGGAAAAAGGTGGATTGCTCCCTCCGGGTTAGGGGGGAGTTGCTCCCTCAAGTGGAGGAGTTTAAGTATCTTGGGGTCTTGTTCACGAGTGAGGGAAAAATGGAGCGGCAGGTCGACAGACGGATCGGTGCGGCGTCTGCAGTAATGCGGTCATTGTACCGGTCTGTTGTGGTGAAGAGGGAGCTGAGTCGTAAGGCAAAGCTCTCAATTTACCGGTCGATCTACGTTCCTACCCTCACCTATGGTCATGAACTCTGGATCATGACCGAAAGAATGAGATCGCGGATACAAGCGGCAGAAATGAGTTTCCTCCGCAGAGTGGCTGGGCGCACCCTTAGGGATAGGGTGAGGAGCTCAGTCACCCGGGAGGAGCTCGGAGTAGAGCCGCTGCTCCTCCGCATCGAGAGGAGCCAGTTGAGGTGGCTCGGGCATCTGTTCCGGATGCCTCCTGGACGCCTCCCTGGGGAGGTGCTCCGGGCTTGTCCCACTGGGAGGAGGCCTCGGGGCAGACCCAGGACACGTTGGAGAGACTATGTCTCCCGGCTGTCCTGGGAACGCCTTGGGGTTCCCCCAGAGGAACTGGAGGAGGTGTGCGGGGAGAGGGAGGTCTGGAGTACTCTGCTCGGACTGCTGCCCCCGCGACCCGGCCCCGGATAAAAGCGGAGGAAGATGGATGGATGGATACTAATACTAATAATAATAATATTAATGTGCTTATTTTGGGGGGATTTGGCTCTCCGAAATATTAAGGTTCGGGGGCCTGGGATTTGAAGTGTAAAAATTAAGTGTTTCCCATGCATTCATGTGTCTAACATTGAGGCTCGTGTCAGTTCTTTGGCCGATAATGAGTATGATGGTTCATGTTGGTGGTAATGATATTTGTTATCAGCAGTCTGTGGTGTTAAAGAGCTGCTTTCTTTCTATGTGTAATAAGGCCAGAAGGAAATGTTATAATCTAATAGTGTCTGGTCCTTTACCTAGACTCTTCATAGGGGACATAGTGTACAGTAGAGTGGTGTCCTTTAACAGGTGGTTTGAGACGTGGTGCCACTCTAATTGCATATAATTTCTTAATAATTGGGGTGATTTCTGGAAAAGGCCCGGGTTTTTCACGCATGATGGTGTACACCTCAACTAGAGGGGTTTGTTTGTTCTGTCCTAGAACTTGGCCTGCAAGCTGCAGGACTGACTCAGCCGTGGGTCATCTCCTTTAGCAGCTGTGTATATTGATGGGTCCGTAACTCGTTCTAGTACCAGTGGTCGTTTCTCATGTGATGGGGTTCTTGTGCCTTGTCCAGTGTGGGCCTCAAAACTTTAAATAAAAGCATTAAGTGCAGCCAAAACATGTATACCACGGCGTAAAAATTTAAGTCTAGTTAAAAAATCTTTGTCTCTAAATACCAGTAAAACAGAGGTACTAGTGTTGGGTGGAGATGTCAAAGCTCTTGACACAATCACGCCAGTCTTTACAACAAATGGTATTAGTTTCATGCGTACAGATTGTGTCAATGATCTGGGTGTCCTGTTGGATGGAAAGCTCTCATTTGTATCTCAAGTAAATGCTTTGACTAAGTCGTGCTTCCTTCATTTAAGAAACATAGCTAAATTGCGGCAATTCCTATGTAGACAGGATGCTGAGAAATTGGTTCATGCTTTTGTTTCAAGCTGGCTGGACTATTGTAATGCTTTATTATCAGGTTATCCATACCAAACTGTATCCAGGCTACAGTTGATACAAAATGCTGCTGCGAGAATTGTCACTAGAACCAGGAAGTTTGACCACATAACAACCGATTCTTAATCGCTGCATTGGTTTCCAGTCACATTTAGAGTTGATTATAAAATCCTACTTTTGACGTATAAGGCAGTGCATGGCATTGCTCCAGCTTACCTTTGTGAGATAATTGATTCTTATATCCAAGGACGATATCTTCATTTATTAGATGCAGGTTACCTTATAGTACCTGTGATCAATAAGACCTCAGTAGGAGATGACACCTTTAGTTATAGAGCACCTAAACTGTGGAATACTCTACCAGTTACCGTCAGAGATGCCCCGTCTATCCAGACTAAAGACTTACATTCCACCTTGAAATATAATTCCGCTTGCCTGTGTTTGTTTTTACCACCTTTATACAATGCATATTAAATTGACTTGTTTAAGTTACAAATTACTAACTCTTTCTTCTTGTTGAATGTTGTCTCACTGCATAAGACTTGAGGAGGCCAGCTGGGGGTGGCAGAAGAATCCCATGCTGACTGAAGATGATGACCAACTACCATGATGGATGAGACGTACCATGCTGAGCTGGGGATTCAAGATACCATACAGCAACAATATTATTATTACTTGTTAACTTTGAGGAAGAAGACTGGCCTGTAGCTTTGGATTGAGTTAGGATCCAGAAAGGGTTCTTTTACCAGAGGGGAGATGAGAGCAGTTTTGAAGGCAGATGAGAAGCAGCCAGAGGAGAGCGAGGAGTTGATGATCTTAGAGGTGAAGGTGGTGAGTTATGGAAAGATGGTTTGTTGCAGCAACAATGGGATCAAATCAAGTGAGCAGGTGGTGGCTCTGTGTGATATCAGGAGCTTACAGATTTTAGATTCTGAGAGTGGTTTGAATTCGGAGAACTTGACTTTACAGGGAGGTCCAGCATGATCAAGAGAGGGTGATGCTGAGAACTTGTCCATGAGTGCATTGACTTTGTCTCTGAAAAACAAAGCAACGTTATCAACAGTGAAGGAAGAAGGAGGAGGAGGCGGTGGAGGACACAGTAGAGATGAGAACGTTGGAAAAAGTCTATGTGATTTTCTTAGTTGCAGACTGTATTTTGTTGTGGAAGTAGATTGTTTTAACTGAGGAGACGGCAGAGTGAAAAGCAGCTAAGAATTGTTTATAGTCATCCAGGTCCGTGCGAGTTTTGGAATTTTGCCATCGTTGCTCAACAGCCTGGAGTTTGGTCCTGTTAGCACATAATGCATTAGCCGTGGGGTGGCATTGAAGCATGCCTGTCTGGAAGAGAGTGGCCAGATAGAGTCAAGAGATGAAGATGGGGAAAAAGGAAAAAGTGACATTGTCTGTTGATAGATCTGAGAACTGTGCAGCAGAAGAGAGAGCAGACAATGTGGCAGAAGCAAGGCAGAAAGGCGAGAAAGATTCTAAGTAACGGCAGAAACTGACAATGCGTGCAGAAAAAAGAGACGGATTAGTGGCTAGGCAGGGTTGGAAGGGGATGAAGAAGTCATCAAAGACATGCAACGGAGTAACAGAGAGTACAGGACAGCCACAGTTATGCGAAAAGATGAGGTCAAGGCAACTGACTCCTTTGTAAGTAGCAGGTGACTGGGACAGGGAGAGGTCGAAGGACTGCACGACCGACAGAAGGTCACTAGCATGAATGTGCTCGACATGCAGGTTGAAGTCACCAAAGTGAATCAACGGAGTCTTGTCCCCATGGGAGAGAGCTCAGCAAGATGTCTAGGACATCCAAGAAACAGCCAGGAGGGCCAGGAGGGTGATAAAGAACAACCACAACAAGAATGATTGGGGCAGTGATAGAGACAACATACTTTCAGCTAGCTGTACGAAAACTACCCATATGTATGTAAAATTAGCCCAGTGAATGACCCATAAGGGAATATTTGTCCCAAGCTTTACATGAGAGGTGTTACTTCTTGCTGACAGAAAGGCGACCTCTCCAGAGATTGCAGGCCAGCCGGATATCAAGGTGCCAGATACAGCACGGTGCAGAGTCAACCTTGTTAAGAGGAGATAAACTCAGAATTACCTGAGCAGGCAACACTAGGAACTGCCCTTGAGTCAGAAGTGAGACGAAAAACAAGATAGTGCAACTCAGAAGGTAGAGAATCTTAGTGTCTCAATATCAGTGACTGTCCCTTAATAGTCTCCTCTCCAGTCAGCACCGCGCTGGAACAATATTTGTTTCCTGTGGTACTATTTCTCTTACTCATTGTATGGAATAACAGCTGAAACATCTTTATTTAGACTAACAAGGCTTATGAGTAGCAGGACAATAAATAAAAAAAGACCAAAAAAGGGTCCATTCATTAAGTTCTTGCCAATGTAGATGAAAACCTTTAGTGGCGTCCACACACACTTCATGCTCAGTGATGAGACATGCAGTCATCAGTGGCTCTCCAGAGATTTATGAGGAATTATAAAGCAGGCCCTGAGACTCATTAATTCACATGTCCTCAAAACACGGTGTGGCTTAAAGATTGGAAGCAGAGCCCATTGCTCTTCTTGTTCCCAAGCTTCATTTCTGCCTCACTTTTGTGGCACAACAGACGTTGAATAATAAAGCAAAACAGTGGAAGTGGGAAGGAAAAGGCTGTAGCTCCTTCATAAAACAGGTACTTGTTGGAAACCCATTAGAGCTGAAGGGTTCAACTGAAACTTATGTCAGTCATTTTCTAATGTGTAGTACTACTACAGCTATTACTGCTAATAATAGTAGTAAGGTAAATAACCAGACATTTTCTCAAAAGTTATTTACTGTGTCTTTATTCTATATCTATCTATCTATCTATCTATCAACATCTTATAATAGCATATACATTTATTCATTTTGTAGACACTTTGCTCCAAAGAGATTTCCAGTGAACACTATGTAGTAACTATGTAGTACTCTCTGGCGCGCGCACACGCACGCGCACGCACGCACGCACGCACACACACACCTGAACAACATGTCTTTTGACTGTGGGAGGAAACCAGTGTACCCAGTGGAAACCCATGCAGACAACATGCAAACTCCATATAGTCTGAGCAGCAAACAAACCCACATCCTATAATCTATTATTATTATTCTAACATGAATCTTTGCAAAGATTCACAACTAAACTAATTATGCGAAAAAAGCAAGCAGCTGTTGACCTTGGACAGCCAGAGGTTTTTCCTCTTGTTCCAGCCCTGGGAGTTCTGTTTCCTCCCCTCCATCGCCTTCTGGAATAGTTCTGAACTGTTTTTACTAATTTTGTTTGTTGCAGGCCTCTCTCTGTGTGTTCTAGAGTATGCTTTGTGCTCCAAAGCAACATAATCAGAAATAAACTGCATAAATAATTTAGTAAAATCATTTCTTAAAGCTATGGTGGAACAAAGGAACTATTTGCACCTTTTGCAGTTAGACATTGACATTTTCACAGTTTTCATATAAGAAAATTATTGGGTTTTGACATAACAGTAAAGGATCACACAAGAAGGAACAGCTGTGCAGGTGTTTTAGCCATAGTCTGGCAGGGCTGAGTCCAGCGGGGTGTCCATCTCCTTTTCCTTAAATCCCCAAAGCACGTTGCGTGGATTCAGCAAAGATGAGAAACTCAATCAGGTGGTTTACTGTCTGACTGGAACAGAAAGCTGCTTTAGTGGACCTTTAGAACTGCATCTGAATAGTCCGGCCATTCATTCATTGTAATCCAGCTGTGTTGAAGGTCAATCATCTCAAACCGTCAAGGGCCTTCAACCTGAACGAGGCAGGGATAACAGAGGGAGAAACGAGATTTAGTCAGTGCACTGAGCAAATAAGGACATCAGCCTTCAGATACATATTACAGACGTCATGTATTCCACATTCAAGCATATGCCTTTACTTCTATGTGCTGTGGAATTGCTCATATAACTACTGAACATACTGAACTCATGTTTGTTAGTAAATTCCATAATAAAACTTGCAATAGATATCATGCTGTCAGTGGCTAGCTCCTTTTTATTCTGCCTTTTTCCATACCCTTTAGCAGTACATCCAGCTGTCACCAACCCAGGATACCTAGATCTCAGAATGTAGAAGACTTCTCAATCTCTTCTCTTTACAGCTCTCCGGAACAAACTGAATTAGCGCTGGAAAATGAACTCAGCAGCTGCATGTTCAAATCTCACCTCTAAGTGTAATAGCCTTGATCAAGGTGCTTCACCTGAACTGATACTTAAAAAATTATTCTGCTCTATTAGTGGGTAAATTAATGTAAATAGATTAACTCTAAGTTGCTTTGGAGAAAAGTATCTGATAATAATAATAATGATGATGATAATGTATCTGGCATATATGTGTCACGTCCCACAGGGTCACTGCCCCTCCTGGTCAGAGGCGGCGCCACTCAGTGCTGCTAGGTAACGCTCACGTATCACCTCACAGTCTCATAAGACATGGAGGTATAAAAGGAGCCAGCGGAGCAAAACTACTTGTGGATTCTTAATCAGCGGTTCTATTGTGCTCTCTTGGCGATTCGTAGTCTCTTGTTCCCTCAGTCTGTTTCCTAGGTGTTCATGTTCCAGTCCCGAGTGTCCGTCCTGTCAGTTCCTGCCTCTTGTTCTCCAGTCCTGGTCCAGTGCTCCAGTCCGGTATTTCGTCACGTCTCGGGGTTGCGGTCATACTCACAGAGTAGCGTTTCACTGTTCACCGTAGTTCAAACACAGTGTGTGTTTCCTGGTCTCGTGTTTCCTGTTTCACTTCCACCGAGTGTCTTGCAGTACGCACAGTGCACTTTTAACATCACCCTGCACGTGAGGTCATTTTACGTTTCGTCCATGTTCGGACGTAATAGCAACGCGCGTCCGTGTCGGACTCCCATCCAGACGCTACAGAAGAATCCGCCTACTAATATGACTTTATCAGAATGGCGTGAACTGGCGGAGCTGACAAAGGCGAACCAAGAACAACTCCGGGTTTGTACAAACGTCGCTCGCCGCATAACGGATCACTTGGAGTGGTTGACACGACTTCTCAGTCGCCGTGGCCATGGCGCCGATCCGACCAGTTCACAAACGCATTATTGGCAGACATGTCTTCTTGATGCCCCCTCGTGTCCCCGTGCTGAGCCTGCGGTTGCCCTATGTGACAGTGAGCCGTTAAAAGCACACAACACTGTCAGCTATGTAAGGCTTGAAGAACAGTGCGTCAGGCAGGGAGCAATACGACTCAGTAACGGGCGTTTGACAGAGGAGGAAAGGAGGCGCCGTTTTCTCCAACGCTTGTGCTTTTACTGTGGAGCTGCGGATCACGTTCAGGTTTCCTGTCCAGTGCGGCCATCCCGTGGATCCCAACAGACCGACTTACTGGTGAGAGATGTATCTCTCAATACCTCCCTGTTGATATTACCAGTTACAGTATCCTGGGGTTTGCAGCGGCAGGAGACAAAAGCTATGGTAGACAGTGGCGCTGCAGGGAATTTCATAGATTGTGATATCACTGCGTTCTGGGGCTTGCCTTGTGCCCCATGCTCTAAACCCCAGGTTGTTAAAGCTATTGATGGCGCTCCAATCGGGTCTGGGCGTATAGAGCAGCACACAGAGCTCGTTACTTTGCAGATAGGGCCCCTCCATAAGGAACAGATATGGTTCTATCTGATTAAGTCCCCTGAGCACCCCATTGTTCTGGGATATCGGTGGTTAGTCATCCATGACCCCGTTATTTCTTGGAGTGCTGGGAAACTGCTGTCTTGGGGAAAGCAGTGTCCCAAACATCTGAAGATGTCTTGTAACTCCACATCCATAGAGAGCCCTAATGCAGATCTGCCCCTGCAGATTCCAAGGGAGTACGCAGATCTAGCGGCGGTGTTTAGCAAACACAAGGCTGCACAACTGCCCCCTCATAGACCTTGGAATTGTGCTATAGATCTTTTGCCTGGCACCACACCCCCTAGGGGGCGGTATACCCTCTATCCCAACCTGAACATCAGGCAATGGAGGCTTATATAGCGGAGGCACTAGAAGCCAGACTAATCCGGCCGTCTACTTCTCCAGCATCCTCTGGCTTTTTCTTTGTTGAGAAAAAAGGCGGGGGTTTGCGCCCCTGTATTGATTATCGGGGGCTAAATGCCGTTACTGTGAAGTATCCGCACCCCTTGCCTCTTATCACGTCGGCCCTCGAACAGGTTTCCGGTGCTAATATCTTCACGAAACTGGACCTTAGGAGCGCATATAACCTGATTCGGATTAGGGAAGGGGATGAATGGAAGACCGCCTTTAGCACTGCCCTAGGCCATTATGAGTATCTGGTCATGCCTTTTGGCCTGGCGAATGCACCTTCCGTATTCCAGGCTTTTGTCAATGAAGTACTCCGAGAGCTGATTAATCGCTCGCTATTAGTGTATCTGGATGATATTCTGATCTTTTCTCGGTCCCGTGAGGAGCATATTGTACAGGTCAGTGAAGTGTTGCAAAAGCTAGCAGCGCATAAGCTGTACGTGAAAGGGGAGAAGTGCCAGTTCCATGTGCAATCTGTGGATTTCCTGGGGTACATCCTAACACCCAATGGGGTTACGATGGATCCAAAGAAGGTCTCAGCAGTTCTGTCATGGCCCCAGCCAAAGACAGTAAAGGACCTGCAACGGTTCCTAGGTTTTGCGAATTTCTACAGGCGCTTCATACGGAACTTCAGTTCCGTTGCAGCCCCATTGACTGCTCTGTTAAAAGGAGCCCCTAGGCGCCTGACCTGGACCCCTGAGGCTAGTCAGGCCTTTGAAGACCTAAGGAAGCGTTTTACCTCTGCCCCAATCCTGAAGCACCCTGACCCCAAACTGCCCTTTATCGTAGAAGTTGATGCATCTGAGGTAGGGGTGGGGGCGGTGCTCTCACAGCACCAGGGAAATCCCTTGAAGCTCTATCCATGTGCGTATTTTTCACACAAAATGTCACCTACTGAAAAGAATTATGATGTAGGAAACAGGGAGCTCTTAGCCATAAAGATGGCCTTGGAAGAGTGGAGACATTGCTTAGAGGGGGCTACTCACCCGTTTTTGGTGTTAACTGATCATCGGAACCTGGAGTATCTGCAGAAGGCAAAGAGGCTCAATTCTAGACAGGCGCGGTGGACCATGTTCTTCACCAGGTTCCGTTTCACGGTGACCTATTGTCCTGGCTCCAAGAACGGCAAGGCTGATGCGCTGTCCTGCTTGTTCGAGGTATCGCCTCAGCTCTCCCCACCGTACACCATCTTGTCCCCTGCGCAGTTTGTGGCTCCCATCCGTTGGGCTTTATTTGACGATATCCAAGCGGCCCAACGTCAAGAACCCGGTCCCAACGAGCAGCCCCAAGACAAAGAATACGTCCTGTCCTCCATCCGTTCCGAGCTCCTACACTGGGCCCATGATGGTCCCAGTACAGGACACCCAGGGGTCAACCAAACCTGGAAGCTCCTCTCTGAACGCTTCTGGTGGCCAACCATGAAACAGGACGTGAGAGACTTCGTCCTTGCCTGCACCACATGTGCCCAGGCCAAAGTCCCATGACAGCTGCCAGCAGGGTTTCTTGAACCACTCCCAATTCCAAACCGTCCGGTGGACTTCCTTACTGATCAACCGTGTTCTGATGGAAACACCACCATACTGGTCGTCATAGATCGCTTTTCCAAAGCCTGTCGACTGGTCCCACTGAAAGGTCTGCTCACAGCCCTGGAGACCGCGGAACTGTTATTCCAACATGTCTTCCGGCTGTATGGCCTGCCAGAGGATATCGTCTCGAACAGGGGACCCCAGTTCACCTCAAGGGTATGGAAGGCCTTCTTTGCCCGCTTAGGAGTCTCAGTCAGCCTCTCCTCTGGCTATCATCTGCAGTCTAATGGGCAAGTGGAACGCCTCAACCAGGAGATTGGACGTTACCTGCGGAGTTACTGTGCTCAGAATCAAGTCGATTGGAGCAGATACCTCCCCTGGGCAGGGTACGCCCAGAACTCACTGATCCATTCGTCCACAAACTTAACTCCTTTCCAGTGTGTGCTCGGTTACCAGCCTCCGCTGTTCCCGTGGACAATGGAGACCAGTGGGTTGCCAGCGGTGGACAATTGGTACAAGAGGAGTGAATCGGTGTGGGAATCTGCACATGTCCGTCTTCAGGAGGTGGTGTCTTGCCAAAAGGAGAAGGCCGACAAGAGGTGTAGGACTGTATTGTACTAACTGGGGCAGAGAGTGTGGCTGTCCACCCAGGATCTCAAACTACATTTGCCCTCGAGGAAGCTTGCCCCCCATTTCATTGGCCCATTCAAGATCCTGAAGAGGATCAACCCAGTTTCTTACTGCCTTCAGTTGCCCTCTCATTATCGTATCTGTCCCACGTTTCATGTTTCGCGCTTCAAGCCCCATTGTATTTCCACCCTGCAGAGCCCGGCAGTCTCTCCACCTCCACCGTTGGATGTGGATGGTTCTCCTGCTTACTCCGTCAGGGCCCTCCTGGACTCCAAACGGAGACGGGGTACGCTGTACTATCTGGTTGACTGGGAGGGCTATGGGCCGGAGGAGCAGTCTTGGGTACCAGCACGGGACATATTGGACCCGGCTCTTATGGAGGACTTCCATAGGTCTCATCCAGATCGGCCCGCTCCGCGACAGTGGGGGCGACCGCCTACCCACCAACGTTCTGCGGCTGGAGCCACCCCTGGAGGGGGGGGGGTACTGTCACGTCCCACAGGGTCACTGCCCCTCCTGGTCAGAGGCGGCGCCACTCAGTGCTGCTAGGTAACGCTCACGTATCACCTCACAGTCTCATAAGACACGGAGGTATAAAAGGAGCCAGCGGAGCAAAACTACTTGTGGATTCTTAATCAGCTGTTCTATTGTGCTCTCTTGGCGATTCGTAGTCTCTTGTTCCCTCAGTCTGTTTCCTAGGTGTTCATGTTCCAGTCCCGAGTGTCCGTCCTGTCAGTTCCTGCCTCTTGTTCTCCAGTCCTGGTCTGGTATTTCGTCACGTCTCAGGGTTACGGTCATACTCACAGAGTAGCGTTTCACTGTTCACCGTAGTTCAAACACAGTGTGTGTTTCCTGGTCTCGTGTTTCCTGTTTCACTTCCACCGAGTGTCTTGCAGTACGCACAGTGCACTTTTAACATCACCCTGCACGTGAGGTCATTTTACGTTTCGTCCATGTCCGACTCCCGTCCGGACGCTACAATATGCATTATTTGTGATGGTTTGTCAATTGTTTCATCTATAACACTGTGAAAATGCTCTGAGTCTGTTTTCAAAATGGAATGCTATACTCTATAAAATAAGCTGCCCTATATTGTGTCATTAATGACTCATATTTATTCAACTATTTGTTCAGTTATTTGTTTTATTTGTTCCTATTATTTTACCTGCACTTTAACATTTGTTGCATATGTGTATTAGGGGTGTGGTGGCACACTGGGTTTGGCCTGCTCTTTGGTGGGTCTGGGGTTCGAGTCCTGCTTGGGGTGTCTTACAACGGACTGGCATCCTGTCCTGGGTGTGCCCCCTCCCCTTCCAGCCTTGTGCCCTGTGTTGCTGCGTTAGGCCCCGGCTCGCCGGGACAAGTGGTGTTGCACAGTGTGTGTGTGTGTGTGTGTAAATGTATAACATGAGATGTTTGTCATACTGACTTCAGGACAGAATGATATATGAGAATAAATTTAACTGTGTTCTCGTTTGGATACCACCATAGGCACCTGTTTTCTCAAGTCCAGTTCTGTGCTGAGCACATGCTGCTTACATACTACACATTACCACATGATGAATAGACAGGTAGAGTTCATGGTTTAAATTTGTGTGCAGTGTGTCTTATGATGGGTAGTATGGACAAAAAAATACAAAAGCCTCTTCAGATGACAAGTGCCTTTGTCATTTATTTCTATTCACATGACACTTGTGCGCATTCCTCTGCCTTCCATGAATCCTGAAACTGGAGTTAGGATTAAGCTATTAGCTAAGGACATCGCAGCTATCTGATGGCCTTGAAGCCAGGCAAATTGACTATATGCAACAGGTACAAGTCGCAAACCTAATTATAGCTGAAATAGTTGTACACTAACACATTATATTTATATCTGCCTATATATCTTTCTTATATAATCCAGGAGCAGATTATCATATTAGTCAAACATTTTTCTTTTTAAGTTTGTAAAATTTTTTAAAAGGTCGGGGGGGAAATGTTACTGCTGTATGCAGTGCCGTGGGTTTGGATGGGGCGAAGAAGGACTCAGAGACACCGTTCATCTGGAACATTTTATTTGAGCACCGGCACCAGGGAAATAATGCTCTCAGTCCGAGGACCCCATTTCCTCCAGGACCTGAGCCTCAAGCCAGCCTTCGCAGCCTGCTTAGCGCCCCACGTTCTCTCTTCTTTCTCTTCCTGGCAGATGCAATAACCCCGTTATATTCCCCGTACGTCACCAAAAGCTAACCAATTACAATAAACACATTTCCTGCTCAAATACAGTAACGCAAGTCGTTACATTACATTCCCTACCTGAAATATATCTCCTGATTTTAATCATGAGAACTAGTAGGTTCAGCCATACAGTGGTTTGGCAAGGAAATAGGAGGAGAAGTCATGGAGGAATCGTGATATAATTGTACCATGAAAATGTTTCAACATCACAAAAAAGTGAAATTGCTTCGAGATATGGAATTCTGAGGGCACCGAGGCTCAGAGCACTGAGTACTTTTACATGACTCCTTCTCTGACGGGCACTGAGCTGCTTTCCCTTCCCTCAGTCCTTGGAGTCGAGAGACTTTCAGACAAGGCTCAAAATCCCCTGCGGCCTCTGCAGTCCCTGGATTCAAGACATAATCACAGGCATTAGGAAAAAGAGAAAATATGTTCCACCTGGCCAGTAGTGCGGTGAGGTGGGGAGACTGTGGAAGTGGGAGGACTGAGAAAGGGGGGAGGTCTGTCATCATGGTACAGTGCATCTCCCTCGGCATGCTGGAGTCAGAGTGGCATGCCTTCCCGGGATCCTTACCTGAGAGATGGGGACCTGTGGCACAAATGACACCTGGCACATAATTAGAGGCCTGGAAACAAAACGATAGCGGTGGTGTCAGCCATGCAGGTGGGTGTGGTGTGTTCATGGGGGTGCTGTTCCTGAGTGCAGGTGCTCATGACAGGCACTGATTTCCTGCGTATTTATAATGAGTGGCGGACCCTGAGGCACACGAGTCAAACCTGTCTTATTATGCCACTGTCAGTCTGTTTGGATGTTTGTTGACCTCCTCCACTCCACCACCATTCCTGTTTGCTGACTAAAAGAGAAGGGAAACTCTATCCAGCATCCAAATGGCCATCTGCACAAGAGGTCAATAGTTCCAAAAATAAAACAAAAGAAGCAAAATGCCTCCACCAAGCGGAATACAAATTAGTTGTTTGGCCCCTTCATGCATCTTAAACTTGATTGCCCAAGCATATACAATATCAGATAATCTGAGCATGCTCTAAACGACAAGAAGATGCCCCTCCATTGCAAACGGGGTGAGCATTACAAAAACATTGCCTAGATTGGTACACCTGCGGTGCAGTGGTGCAGTGGGTTGGACTGGGTCCTGCTTTTCGGTGGGTCTGGGGTTCGAGTCCCGTTGGGGGTGCCTTGCAACGGACTGGTGTCCCATCCTGGGTGTGTTCCCTCTGGCCTTACGCCCTGTGTTGCTGGGTAGGCTCCAGTTCCCTGCAACCCCATATGGGACAAGCGGTTCAGGAAGTGTGTGGGTGGTACACCTTCATATGAGCACTCATGAGCTGTTTAATTTTTGTCTGCACTGCAGGCACTTTAAAAGAGCAATAAGGCAGAAGGCGTTTGCTAATAATGTCATGTAGACCGCGTTTGCACTTAGTGCCCTCGTTGAACCCGTTCTCCTCCTGGTTTACATGGCTGTGGGGACATGTAATGTCTGTCGCGATTCTTCTCGCGTGCCATTTTGAAGATGGCTGGGAATAATTCAATTTAATTTTTAATTATTAAAGTTATCTTTTACCAAGATACCAGAATGACAAAGAAGTGTGGTAATTAGGGTGAGCTGGAAGATGCAGGAGGCAGATTAGGCGCCTGAGATTATTCAACAGTTACAGGATGTCAGGGGACTATAAACTCTGCCTAAGGCGTGACAAATTTCTAACGTGGCTCATTGCCCTACCTCTGAGACTCTATCCTTGCTCTTTTTGATGCTGCTCAGCTATGGGAAAAAGTTGGGGAAATAAATAATAATAATAATAAAAAACAAATGGAGCTAAATCTAGCACAACTAGCCAAGCATGGAAGTTGGTATGAAACAGACTTTTGGGTGCTTAAAATGTTAATTGTAAATCTGCAATCATGACACTAAATATTAATGGGCTCAGAAGGAAGTGTTCTCTATCCCTACCCCACCTCCCTTCTACACCGCTATTGTAGTATACCTGTGCGCGTTCATTTTCCAAACCTGAGTTGTTGTGTGATGAGCTAACTGCCAGTCAAGTGATATGGCACGTGAGCAGGGTGCATCTGACTTGGAGGTGAACTAGGAAAAAAACCCATGGGATTTATTTACATTTATCCATTTAGCTGATAAAGCATCAGCTAAAATCTTACCTGACTTTTTACCATTGATGATAATTTACTCATTTATAGGGCTAAGGAATTTTTACTATAGAAATTTAAGATAAATTCCTTGATTGTCAATACTTCCTGGATCCTTCAGATGCGACGCCATGGCTTGTGGCAATTGGCTCAGAGAACCAATTCTCACTTGAGTAGTGCCACACTAAGCAAGCATGGGTATTTTAAAACAGGAAAAATGTATTGATTCGTTCACTCTTATTAAGTACTTATCCAGTCTGGATCCTCATGATCTGCAGGGATTTGGGAAGCAACAAGACATATGGTGTTCACCTCACAGACAGTACTGTCACACTTATCAACTATGGTTGAGTTTGAGGGGGTTGTTTCCCTTGAGGATCATCCTGCTTTTGGACCAAGGAAGGAAACTCCTTGGGGATGGCTGGTAGTGTAGTAGTTAGAGCTACTGCTTTTGGCCCCAAAGGTCCCAGGTTTGCTCCCCACCTCTGGCTCTAGTACTGTTGAGCAAGATACCTATCCTAAATTGCTCCAGTAAAATTAGCCAGATGGGTAAATGATTGTAAGCATGTAATAATTGTGACCTTAACATTGTAAGTTGCTTTGGAGAAAAGTGTTGAGTAAATGTAAAATCACAGAAACACAAGCAAAGTGGGCAAACTCAATGAAAATGTGGTGCTTCTGATGATAGTGGATGTGCTATGCATCAAAACATTAATAACAACTTGAATGACACAGTAGAATGCTATCCTTGGGGTCCCTGTTAGAAACTGATGGACAGTCCTGCAGACACCCTTTGATCTCTTTGCATCCTAGAGCTTCAAAATGGCATTCTGCCTTATGTGCATTTGTTATTAATGTCCTGGCAAATGTAGCTCCGTCAGCATCTCCTCCGAAAGACCTGGTGATTAAAAGGCATTCCAGGCCAGGACATGACAGTAGAACACTCACAAGTGAGCACTTCTGCATCTGCTGTCAGTGTGATATTAACCCGAAAATACACTTGTTTGAATATTTCCATGGTACAGTTCCCCACTATGCACTGGGCCCCTCGGAACACAATGAAAATCCACTCAAAGGAGATTAGGTGCATGTCTGCAGGTTTACCCAGATATGATCTACACTTTTTGATAATGTTTTGGGGGGAGGGTTCGTAAATTTGCAGCTCAGTTTAAAGCCTTGAGACGTTCCCACAGAGTCTGATGCAACCTGCTGTAAAACACAGAAACGCGACGACGGACGAGGAAACGCAATTAAAGCCCCCAGCCATTACAGCATAATCTTCATAATTACCATTATTATCATCGTCAGAAAGGAAGGCTTTCAAAAAAAGCAGTGTTCAAGACACTGCATATTAAGCTGATATTATGTTCAATTCCTTTTTAAAATCAGAAGGACCAATTATGCCATTCAGAGATGAGTCATTAAGTCTCGCTTGGAAAGTCAAGATCCGACATGCGACGTTTTGCTTCGCCTTTATTTGCTCATTCACACTGTGAATGGGTTGTCATGCTCTGGAACTGTTCAATAGAGCAAGTGTGAGGCCCATTAACCAGAGTAAACAAATCAGTTGAAGATGTCAGCTTTTGAAGGAAAAAAATAAATGTCTGCAAGACTGAGTTTTAATATGATGCCAGTACTCTTTCTTTGAAAAGAAGAAAGAAGTTAAAGAGAGAGAGAGAGAGAGAGAGAGAGAGAGAGAGAGAGAGAGCGAGAGAGAGAGAGAAAGAGACAGAGAGAGTGTGTGTGAATGGTCTTTGATTGTGATAGACCTTAAAAAGCTGTTGAGTTAAGCATGGCTTTTAGCAAAAGAAATACTGGTGGAAAAAAGAGGGAAAGAAGAAACATGTCTGCTTAATAATGGTAGTGGTGCGGTGAACAAATTTCAAGTTAAAGTAGAGAGTGGCACAAACTGCTTGACACTGTAGTGCGTATCCTGGTATTATCCGTCAACCTCGTTTTCTGCTTTTCCAAGCGTTCGGTCACCCCCATCTCAGTCATCACAGTATCCACACCTTCTAAACCAAAAGCTGCAGTATATCTACTCTTTTTTAACTTTGTCAGAGTTATCTGGATATACCCATCAGGTAATTTATGAATTTATGAAAGGCTACCTCACATTTTTCATCTCTTTGAACAAATTGTCTGACATTTTCTGCGTTGATTATGACATTATGTAACAACACCATATAATTTCACAAATGCATGTTTGAACAAAATAATCTGGGTGCATTACATCATGGTCCTTGCTGTTTTTCGTTCTGTCTTTGACATTTAATAACCCACCCTGCAGATTTATCATTATTTATGTACAGAAGCCCAGAATCCTGATCTAATAGTTTATGATCCTGTTGGTGAGCAACTCTCCTGCCATTCGCTATTAGGGTAATCACAATTCCCCTATTAAAAGCCCTATCGGATTCTGGGGCCTCTGATCTAAATTTGAAGTTTGAAAATAACTTCCTTAATGGGAAATAATACTGCACATCAAAAGGCTTGCTTACCTGGCCTCCTCTATGCATGTATAGTGGTTGTGTACATTTGTAACTAGTGCTGTCCTGTGGAAGCCTCAACATCTCCACAGGCCTCTTCCATTGCTTGAAGAAGACTGTAAGGGTTGCGATCATACACTTTCCATCTCCAACAGGAGAAGAAGTCCTCAACTGAATTCAGGAAAGGAGAATATGGTGGAAAGAACACCATCCTGAAATGTGGGTGATGCTCAAACCACTCCCGCACGAGCGCAAAATGGTAGAATGGCACATTGTCTCAACTACAAAATCTCGATCCACTCGCTTCATCCATTTGCTTGGTCAGCCTGCGGGAAGAAGATTTCATTGAGGGAGTTCAAAAGAATTTGCATCCTTTTGGCATTGTATGGCCCCAAGACAGCATTGTGTGCCATAACACCAGTAGTTGAAATTACGGCAGACATGGTGATGTTGCCCCCTCGCTGTCCAAGGACATTGACTGTGGCACGATGGCCAATCACATTCCTCCTCTTCTCCTTTTTTTTGTTAAGCTTGAAGCCAGCTTCATCAATATACAGGTACTCAAAATGAGTAGCACTGCTATCCAACTCCAAAATCCTCTAGAGTAAGAAAACAAGGTACAATACAGTTTTTCTCAATCGATTTGCAATGTTACTCCAAACACAGGTCACTGCTCTCAAAACTATTAACACAGCCATCTGAACACTTCGTAACTGTCCTAAATAGATTGTAAATTCTTGTCTATCTCATAATGCTTACAAATGACATGCATACTTTTCCCAAAACACTGTGCACAAAATTCTGCAATGTTCGCACAACAGTTCATACAACCAGCCAGAACTGTAATACATCAGGAGAAAAAGCAATTGCATGTCTTTCGTTGGTTTAACATAAATCACAAACATATATGTACCATTTTGCTAAACACAACAAGCAAACTCTGTCATTTGTTCAATGCTCACTTGCACATGGTATGTTCTCAATGAGCCCCAAATTGATATCTGCTGATTTTGTAATACACACAACACTGGAAATGCAAATTTCCTAATTGATTACACAATTTTCACAATTCCTACAATTATAAAAGGGGAAAAGAAAAAAGAGAAAAAAAAAGAACAAGAATGAGAAGGGGAAAAGGAAGCCATGTAAGACTGAGAGGTGGAGTAGAGGAAGATGAAGAGTGGAAGAGGTAGAGGGAGATGAGGGGAGAGGAGGCGAGGATGTAGGAAGAGGAGAAGGGAGAGGAGTAGAGGAAGAAGAGATGAGCACAGTGGAGAGAACAAGAGAAGAAAATGTAACAAGACATGAGCAAAGAGGAAGGGGGCAGCAGGGTGGAAGAGGAGGGAGGAGAGGCAGAAGTATTGGGTACAAACGGGTTTCAAATGAAATGAGGGCCACCCTAATTGACCATGTCATAAATCATGGTCTCTCCTTCAGAGAAGCTGGGCAGAGAGTTCATCCCAAAATAAACAGATCCACAGTGACTTCAATTATCCTCACATTTCAGAGTGAAAACTGGTAAGTAACCATACTGTTGTACTGCTATGGTTAGACTCTAGTACTCTAGTTTTCTACTATAAATGTTTGTACTCATCCAAACATTCTTCAGAACAAAAGTTCGACAACATTCAGGTGGATGAACAAGACTCTTTTCAGTTGAACAAGCGCATGCCATTGTTGACACAGTGGTCCAGAACAACACCATCCACCTCAATGCAAAGAATAATACAGGACAAACAAGTATTCCAGAATATTTAGCAATGCAGTCTTGCCTCAATTGATGATGTTGTAAGGAGAAATGCCATCCGGATGAAGCAGGTATACAAAGTGCCCTTTGAGAGGAACTCTATCAGAGTGAAGGAGTTGCGATTCCAGTTTGTTCAAGTACATGTAAGTCACACATTTACTGCAGTTTTACTGTAAATACAAAGATATTGTATTCCACTCTAAGTGGAAAAATTCAGGCATCTCTGGGCATAGTGCTGTGTCAAAGTGGGAACCTGGACTGCTCCGCAACACTTGCAGTATAAACTTTGCAATCAATACCACACACACACACACATTTTCAGAACCGCTCGTCCCAGACGGGGTCACGGGGAACCGGAGCCTACCCGGCAACACAGGGCGTAAGGCCGGAGGGGGAAGGGGACACACCCAGGACGGGACGCCAGTCCGCCGCAAGGCACCCCAAGCGGGACTCGAACCCCAGACCCACTGGAGAGCAGGACTGTGGTCCAACCCACTGCGCCACCGCACCCCGCAATCAATACCATTACTTTAGAAAACACTAACTTATTGCACCTTGAGGGGGTGCGGTGGCGCAGTGGGTTGAACCGCAGTCCTGCTTTCCGGTGAGTCTGGGGTTCGAGTCCAGCTTGGGGTGCCTTGCAACGGACTGGTGTCCCGTCCTGGGTGTGTCCCCTCCCCCTCCGGCCTTATGCCCTGTGTTACCGGGTAGGCTCCGTGACCCCCTATGGGACAAGCGGTTCTGAAAATGTGTGTGTGTATTGTACCTTGTGTTCTTTTTACTGTAGAGGATTTTGGAGTTGGATAGCAGTGCTACTCATTTTGAGTACCTGTATATTGATGAAGCTGGCTTCAGCCTTAACAAAAAAATGAGGAGAGGGAGGAATGTAATTGGCCATCGTGCCACAGTCAATGTCCCTGGACAACGGGGAGGCAACATCACCATGTCTGCCACAATTTCAGCTACTAGTGTCGTGGCACACAATGCTGTCTTGGGGCCAAAAGGATGCAAAATTTTTTAAACTCCCTCAATGAAATTCTCTTCCTGCAGGTTGACCAGAAGCAAATCAAGCGAAATTTTGTAATTGTTTGGGACAATGTGCCATTCCACCATTCGGCATTGGTGTTGGAGTGGTTTGAGCATCACCCACATTTCAAAATGGTGTTCCTTCCACCATATCCTTCTTTCCTGAATCCAATTGAGGAGTTTCCATCCTGTTGGAGATGGAAAGTATATGATCGCAACCCTTATAGTCAAGTCAGTCTTCTTCAAGCAATGGAAGAGGCCTGTGGAGATGTTGAGGCAGCAGCTTGTCAAGCATGGATTCAACATTCACAATGTTTTTTCCCACGATGCATGGCTCGCGAGAATATATGCTGTGATGTAGATGAAATTCTCTGGCCGAATGTGAATAAGAGGCATGATCAATAAAGTTCAGTGATTGCAGTGCATATTTTTTCTTTCAGATAACTCATTGCTATACAACAGAACTCATTAGTAGAGAACGTCACAATAAATGTGCATTTGCATTCATGTATTTGTGCATAGAGAGGGGTGTGGTGGCGCAGTGGGTTGGACCACAGTCGTGCTCTCCAGTGGGTCTGGGGTTCGAATCCCGCTTGGGGTGCCTTGCGGCGGACTGGCATCCTGTCCTGGGTGTGTCCCCTTCCCCCTCCGGCCTTA
This sequence comes from Scleropages formosus, assembly GCF_900964775.1. NCBI lineage: Eukaryota > Metazoa > Chordata > Actinopteri > Osteoglossiformes > Osteoglossidae > Scleropages > Scleropages formosus. Next base: position 8,917,774 of record NC_041816.1, on the reverse strand, counting down.
CGCCTTGTGTTGCCGGGTAGTCTCCGTGACCCCGTATGGGACAAGCGGTTCTGAAAATTTGTGTATGTACGTCAGACTACGTTATATAATCAACAGAACACATGCTTATACTTTTGATGTTAGTATTTAATTTTAGTAAATACATTAGTAGAAGAAAAGGCAGTACTTCTTTATGCAGTGGAATTGAATTGTTTGGTCAAGGTAACAGTGTGTTTAGTTGGCTGTGTTAATTGTTTTGAGAGCAATTACTTTCATTTGGAGAAATGTGTCAAAACGATTGAGAAAAACTGTATTGGTTTAACTGATTGCTTAACAGTAAAATAATTCTGGAATTACGGAAAAAGAAGTTCATAATAATGGAAATACTTCTAGGAGCTGTGTTTCTCAGTTGAGTGTACATATATACATATATGCAGAATACCATCACATATGTCACAGACAGGGACGGGAGGCATGAGGTAGGTGGTTTGGACCCAAGCGGGGATGAGGTCATCCCGGCTGCAACAAGCCCACAGAGGCAGACGAAATCAGTGGTCAGGAACAGGCATCGGTTGATCGGGGTAGAAACGTTGTTTCAAGGGTAAGACAGTACTCAGAACAAGGGAAAGCAAGCAGAGGTAGAAAGCTAAGTAAACACAGGAATGAGGAACAGGGTGCAAGGGATGAAAAGCTGAATTTGCAAGCCAAAGTGTTGCAAGATTCTGCAACCTTGTGCCAGGATGGCGCTGCCTTTATCCTTGGTATTGTTGATTGTTGTCAGGTGCGTCTACTTGGTTTGCAGGAGTGATAACATATTTTCATACATGCATAGAAACTCACAAAATACACGTATGCATAGACAGTCAGATTGTTAAAATAATAAAAATAAAAAAGCACAGCACTGCTATTTCACACTGCCTAGGTGGTGTGAGAGGACGTGGGTTTGATCCACTGTCAGGCTGTGTGGAGTTTACATGTTCTTCCCATGTCTGTATGGGTTTCCTCCTGGTGCTCCGGTTTCCTCCCACAGTCCAAAGACATGCTGTTCAGGTTCCTCCATAGTGTGTGTTTACAGAGAGAGTGTGTTCCACTGATGCATGGATAAGTGATGCATTGTAAGTAGTGTATCTAGCAGTTCAAGTCACCTTGGTGAGTAAGGTGTGTGGGCTGATAACACTACCTAGTATCCATTGGAAGTCACTTTGGAGAAAAGAGTCTGCTAAATAAATAAAAATACATTAAAATTTTGGATTGCTTATATCGAAGCCTGTCTGAGTGTTCCAGTTAAATTCTATGATCCTCTAATCAACTGTCCCCTCCCATCTCATCTCCCCATCTGGCCCTCTTCTCCGAAACCCTGATGATTCTGCGAATCCAGCTTCATGCAGAGAAAAAATCAATTTGTCATCTCAGTTTCTCATTTTCTCTCGCACCAACCGACCTGCTACCAATTATTTTCTTGCAGCCACTAATACTTTGGGGCACATCCCCTGCGCTGGTGAGGGGCCTCAGGGAACCCCCCTGCGTGCAGGCCTCCCACATACTTCCTGGAGAGACTAGGAAGGGATTTGAGTGACCCTGGTATATAAAATGATGCCACTGGGGAGACATAGAAAACAGTGGCCCTTCATATCACACAAAGAGAAAGAAGGACCTTTCTCAACTGTTTAACAGACACCTTTATGGGAAATGACATAGAATTTTCCACTTCATTAAACAATGAGATTTTTATTTTTATAAAATGAGTTTCCTGTCCAAAGGGACAACAACAGGATTCCTTTGAGGGCTTAGCACCCTACTGGCTGCCAGCAGCACCTGCTGCAGTTGGTCCACCTGTCCCAGTGCTTCTCTTCTGTTTCTGGTTCACATCCTCATATTATCCATCCACATTAACGGTGCTCCAAAGGTCCACATTAATTGGTGCACCAAACCAACACTTTTACTGAATTATTTGCTACAGGAATAATTGCAGGGAGCTTTTGTGCTAAAAAAAACAAAGAAATAATGGCTTCTAATCTAATTTGAGTATGAGACACAAGGACAGGGCTCCATTGGGCTCTGAGTCCATGAGTAATCACAGGCCATTATTCAGGGAGACCGCCCTTCACTTTCATCTGTGCATCACATACAGCATGTTCTGACACTGAGCGTGACACCATGAGATGAGAAAACACCTTGGCTTTTTCTGACTCATCATTTAACGGAAGTTTATTTCAGAGTATGTATTAAATAGAATATAATGTTGATATATACTGTAAAAATATTTATAATTTATTGTGTATATTGTATGTATTTTTTGCGGTCTGTATATTCTGTAACTTATGCCAAAGAGCTGCGGAGAATGCACCTAATATTTTCACCACCTGTGGTTATGGTGAATGACAATAGAGTGATTTGATTTGATTCGATTTCAATACATTTTTGTTTCACATTTGATTTTATGTTCAAGGTTCATTGTCATAAGTACAAGTACTGTGTACAAAGTAGTAAAAAATTCTTGCTTGAATGCTTCTCCACAGACTATAGACAACACAATAGATAGTACTACACACACAGAAAAAGAAATAAATAATACCAATAACAATAAATAGCCAGAATACTTAAAAGTGACAATGGAGGTAATGTACTTGGAGGGATCAGAGCAAATTCTAGTTGCACAAAGTTACACATTAGTGAGTGTTGAACACTCTTACAGCATTGAGGTAAAACCTCTTCCTAAACCTAACAGTACAGGTTTCAATAGACCTAACGTGCTTTCCAGAGGAGAGAAAATAGAAAACTGCCTGTGCAGGGTGGCTGTGTTCCTCCATGATTTGATTTGTCTTTCTGAGGCAGCGTGTGGTGTAGATGTCCATTGTGCATTCTATTTTGCATTGTCCGTCATTGCTGTGGTGTTTCAGGTAAGTGTAGTTGTATTGCTACCGCTTTTTCCTAATGCGCATTCCTGTCATGTAGCTGTGTGGATTGACAAACACGGTTGTGTGTCTGTGTAGTTGTGTGTGGCACTTTTGTAAATTTGTTTGTTAAATTGTATTTTGTGGTTTATTAGGGCACACATTCTCTGGAACATTTCTGTGTCCTGTTGCATGGAGTGGGCGTGACTCCGTGGATCAGTTAATCCTGTCTGTTTGGTTGTTTGCTTTGGTCGCCATTGTTGGAGTAGTTTCGGTTTCGATTACGAATCTCAGCTGATAGGCATTTAGCCCGGTTTAAATAGTGGCTGGCAATCCGTAGCGGCAGCCTCCTGGTGGGAAGACTCAGGGTGCAAAGACAAGGGAGTCTACCTGTGGAAGTCCACCAAGGAGTTCTGCAAGGGACCATGCGTCCAACATGTCAACCATCAAAGTCTTCTACGTTAAGCAAGCCGTGCGACTTTGCCACCATCGGAGACCTGGATGCTCTCGCTGCTACAGTAACCTGGTTTATCCTCCCCTGTCAAACCCTCCATCTCGCTTCAGTTTCTCCATGGGACTCTGGAACTGCTAGTCTGCTGTGAGAAAGGCTGACTTCATATCAGCCTACGCCTCCCATCTCTCACTGGACCTCCTGGCCCTAACTGCAACCTGGATCACCCTAGACAACTCCACCACACCTGCAGGACTCTCCACTAACTACTCTTTCTCTCACAGCCCTCGTCCCTCCGGCAGAGGTGGAGGTGCAGGCCTGCTCATCTCTCCCCAGTGGGAATACTCTATTCTCCCTCTTTGCCTGCATGATCTGTCCTCCTTTGAATGGCATGCTGACTCTATCACTGCCCTAATCACTCTTGTTGTGGTTGTTCTTCATCGCTCTTCTGACCCTCTCAGCTACTTCTTGGATGACCTTGACATCTTGTTGAGATCTCTACCTGGGGACAACACTCCGTTGATTCTCCTCAGTGACTTCAACCTGCATGTTGACAACATTCATGCAAGCGACCTTCTGTTGCTCCTACAGGCCTTCGATCTCTCCCTGCCTCAATCCCCCGCTACTCACAAAGCAGGCAATTATCTTGACCTTGTATTTTTCCGCAGCTGTGGTTGTCCTGTCCTCTCTGTCGCTCCCCTGCATGTCTCTGACCACTCCTTCATTCCTTTCAACCATGCCTCACCACTAATTCCTTGCCTCTTTCTATACACGTTGTCACCTTCCGCCGCAACTTAAAACCTCTCTCACCTTCCTGCTTTGCCTCTGCTACGCTGTCCGCTCTCCCTTCTGCTGCACAATTCTCGGATCTGTCAATATACGATGCCACTAACATTTTCCTCTCTGCCCTATCTTATTCCCCTGACTCTCTCTGTCCGCAGTCTTCTAGACCAGTACACCCCATTGCTACCCCATGGCTGTCTGATACGACCACTCCAGGCTGCAGAGCGAAGATGGCGTAAATCCAAGACTCCATCGGCTCTGGATGCCTACCAGTCACTCTTAGCTGCTTTTCACTCTGCTGTCTCTTTAGCTGAAACCTCCTTCTACCACAAAAAAAATACAGTCTGCATCTAAAAAAAACCACATAGACTCTTTGCAACCTTCTCATCCCTTCTGTGTCTCCCGCCACCTCCTCCTCCCTCTTCTATCATTGCTGACAACTTTGCCTTGTTTTTCAGAGACAAAGTCAAAGCAATCACTGACAAGTTCTCAGCATCACTGTCATGTCTAGAAGACATTATTAGTTCATTTTTGGGGTTTGGAACGTTTTCCTTTGGCGATAAAGTTCATTCAAAATTGAACGCATCACTTCCTGTTTTGGCTCTACCGAAAGGCAAGGAAGCCACATGGCCAGCAGCACAAGGATCTGATTGCATCCACAGCTAAGGACTGAGAAATCAATGTCGTAAGTGACTGGAATTTATTATTTAGAGTTTAAAGATAGGACATTAAGAATTATTTTATAAAAATATAGAATAATTTACATTCTAAGAATGTTTTTACAAACGAACATGTACATGTAAGCTGTATGGTTATGTTAATGCTTGCCACATGTATATAATGTTTTGTTATGTAAAATAATGATATAGACTATTTTTGTAAATTGATTTTCTGTAATTTTTTTGTATTTTGGTTATAGTTTTCACTCCATGTCTTGGTGAAGGAGTCATCAGTAAAGTCTCAAAAAATACGACGAGTCGTCTCTTTATCTTGAATGGAGTTTAGCTTGGTGTTTAGTCTGCGGTTGTTACACCTTGACGAGAATAGTAGAATCACCCTGCCCAGTTCATGCTAGACCTCCCTGTGAAGCTATCCTCTCCAAATGTAAACTGCTCTCCGAATCTTAAATCTCTGCCCTCCTGATATTGCGCAGAGCCACCACCTGCGTGATTGATCCAATCCCATTGTCACTCCTTCAGAACATTTTCCCGCAACTCTCCACGTTCATCTCTAAGAACATCAACTCCTCGCTCTCCTCTGGCTGTTTCCCAGCTGCCTTCAAGACCGCTCTCATTTCACCTCTGTTAAAGAAACCCTCCTTATATCCCAGTCTGGTTGAAAACTACAAACCGGTCTCCCTCTTCTCCTTCCAGTCTAAAACTCTACAGTGGACAGCCTGTGTTCAACTGTCTGATTTCCTCACCCAGAACCATCAGTCTGGTTTCTAAGTTGGTCACTGCACTGAGACGGCCCTTCTGGTGGTGTCTGATGCTCTCCAAGTCGCTAGAGCCTCCTCGGTCTGAATGCAGCATTCGACACAGTCAACCACCAGATTCTACTCCCGTCTCTTAGTCAGCTTGGTATCAAAGGTGGGGCACTTAAGATGGTTTGAGTCCTACCTATCTGACAGATCCTATCAAGTGGTCTGGCGGGGCCACTGTTCTTCTCTTCTTCTGTCAACTGGTCTCCCACAGGGCTCAGTACTGGGTCCTCTTCTCTTCTCGATCTACACCTCCTCCCTCGATCCGGTCATAGCCTCCCATGGATTCAAACACCAGTGCTATGCTGATAATACCCAGCTCTTCCTCTCCTTTCTACCTGATACATCAGACATTTCCGCACACATTGCTGCCTGCCTGTCAGACATCTCTTTATGGATGTCTGATCACCACCTCCAATTCAACCTCTCCAAAACAGAGATTTTTCTCCTCCCAGCTGGCCTGTCCTCCTGTCACGATCTATCGATCGAACTGGACACCTCACTCACTGGCAGCTAATAAACAGTACACTCAACACCCACTTGGAAAAGCCCCTCTACACAAAAACACACCTCATGCCTCGCCCCCCACCAGCCATTTTGTGAGTGAACGTGCTTATCAGATCCACACAGCCACTCCTTCACTCTCAGAGGGCCAGCCTGCATTTTTTCTGCTCCCCCTCCCTACTCTTTTGAATGTCTGGATTTGCCCATTATTAGGGGTACCTGAGGTAATAGGTCATTAATTAGTCATATGAGTACCGACGTGGTGTGACTAAGTGAGGGGAGAATTGCCATGTGGGCCCACCACGCCACCACTTCATCCTAATGACCAATTAGCATGAGGTCCGTTTTCTCAGCCCCAGAAGCTTGGTCCTCAACGTGTAGGCCCCTGCTCACAAATTGATGACAACTTCCTAACTTGCCGACAATCACCGCAGCCATGGAGATGAAGTACTTGCATCTGGCTTTGCAAAACAGTAGATGTGTGAAAAAACATCTCACATTAGGCACAATAACCCCCCAGTGGAACATCTGTAGAGCATCGTGAGCCAGATGAGTGCCGCGGCTATTACACTGTAAAAGAGATTGAAATTATTCTTTTATTTCAGCATTTTATTTCAAGGGTGGCTGAGCACGGAGCATCTTCAGGCTGGAAGAAAAAGTGAAACACTGGCAAAGAGAACTCAAACTGCCAACAGGCTTTTCATTGCTCTCTGAATCCCACACACACACACACACACACACACATTTTCTGAACCGCTTGTCCCATACAAGGTCGCGGGGAACCGGAGCATAACCCGAAAACACAGGGCGTAAGGCTGGAGGGGGAGGGGACACACCCGGACGGGATGCTAGTCCGTCGCAAGGCACCCCAAGCGGGACTCAAACCCCCGCGCCACCATGCTACCGCCCTCTCTGACCCACTGTCTGCGAAAATAAGGGCTACAAAGCCACATCACTGAACACAGAAAAAATAAGATGAGAAATCTGGGGAGGTCAGGACTTGATTGCACAAAGGATGCACTCATGGAAGGGTCTGATGCCCCTTCCTGCTCCCTCCTCCCTTGCAGTTTAAAATATTCCAATTCCCGCGTGCCACAATTAATGATCCACCCCTCACTGCTATGAATGCCCATCCCTCCTTTTCCATGGCGAGTGGAAAGACCTTGTCACATGTTACTGTGCTGTTTCTACAGTTTTTCTGAGTTCTTTTGCCTTTAAGTCAAACAGGGCTAATTATCATCCTCATCAGTGATGGCAATTGCATTAATACCAGCCATTACAACTTGACCAAATATCTGTCAGTGTAAGATGTTGAAGGCATATGCAGAATGAGTGGTAAAATGACTGTGTATGGTAATTAACATAGGGGATTTTGGGAAATATCCAGTTTTATAGACAATAAAGTGCAGCACCCTACCTTAAACTTGGTAACAATTGTAACAAAAAACAACATTTAAATTCAGTTTGGTGTAGCTGTTTTGGTCAGGGGGTGCTGCAACAGGAATAGGGATTCAAACTAAGAATTTTTGACTATGCTGTGATGGCTCTGAGCACTATGTCAGGTGCTGATCCCTTTGGATGGACGTGTAGTCAGCATTATTATTCATTCATTTCTATTATTTATGTTACTTATATACGCATGTATCTTACAACTTATACACTGGGTAATTTTTACTGTGTCAGTTCAGGATATGCACCATGATAAAGGATTCTACAAAAGGAGTGGGGACTAAAACCTCTGTCCTTCGAGTTCAAGGCAGCAGGTCTCACGACAATGCCTCCTGTCCCCAGCAATAACAAACTGAACTATAATAATAATAATATTATTATATAACAATAATCTCTGAGTTCTTCCTGGATGTCCAAACTCCTCACCCTGTTACAGAGAGTGAGTCCTAACACCCTGCAGAGAAAACTCATTTAAACTGCTTGTATCTGCACTCTTCTTCTTTCCTTTCATTACTCAGAGTTCATGACCATAGCTGAGGGTAGGGATGTAGACCGGTCAGTAAATAGAGAGTTTTGCCTGATAGCTCAACTCCCCGTTCACCACTACAGTCCGGTACTCAACCGCATTACTATTGCCACTGCTCCCAGTCTGCGGCTGATCTCACGCTTCATTCCCCCCTCACTCGTGAACAAGACCCCAAGATACTTAAACTCCTCCACCTGAGGCAAATTCTGCTCCAGTTTCCTCCCACAGTCCAAAGACATGCTATTCAGGTTCCCCCATAGCGTGTGAGTGACACAGAGAGAGTGTGTTTCACTGATGAATAAATAAGGTGTGTGGCCTAGTAACACTACACAGATCCATTGTAAGTCGCTTTGGAGGAAAGCATCTGCTAAGTGAGTAAATTTAAAAGTAAGTGTGATACCCCGATAGTTGGCACACACCCTCCGGTTCCCTTTCTTAAAGATAGGGACCACCACCCCAGTTTGCCAATCCAAAGGCACTGTCCCTGAGGTCCATACAACATTGCAGAGGCTTGTCAGCCATGACAGCCCCACAACATTCAGGGCCTTAAGCATTTCCAGGTAAATCTCATCCACCCCTGGTGCTTTGCCATCATGGAGCTTTCCAACTACCTCAGTGACTTCCACCAAGGAAACGGACTCTGATACCCTGGAAGCCTCTGACCCTGACTTCTGTAAGGGAGGCATATCTCTTGGGTTTAGGAGTTCCTCAAAGTGCTCCTTCCACCTCCCGACAATATATCCTTTGAGGTCAGAGTTTCTGCACCTTTGCTGAGCACAGCTTTGGCAAAGCTCTTCCGACCCTTCCTGAGTTGCTGGATGGTTCTCCAAAACCTGTTTGAGGCCGACCGAAAGTAATTTTCCATGGCCTCCCAAAACTCCTCCCATGCTCTGGATTTCACTTGTGCAACTACCTTTTTGCCTGCCGGTATCTATCCACTGAGTCAGGAGTCCCCAGAGCCAACCAGGCACTAAAGGCCTCCTCCTTCAGCTTGACGGCTTCTCTCACTACCAGTGTCCACCTGTTCTTGGATTGCCGCCAAGACTGGCACTAGCAAGCCTTTGGCCACAGCTGTGCCTGGCTCCATCCACAATGGAGGTTTTGAACAAGGTCCATTCAGACTCAATGTCCCGTACCTCCTCCAGGACATTGGAGAAGCTCTCCTGGAGGTGCGAGTTAAAATCCTTTCGGGTAGGGTCCTCCAACAGTCGTTCCCAGCACGCCCTCAGTAAACACTTGGGTCTACCAAGTCTATTCATCAGTTTCCCCGCCATCTGATCCAACTCACCACCAGATGGTGATCGGTTGACAGCTCAGCACCTCTCTTCACCCGAGTGTCCAGAACATGTGGCCTGACTACAAACTGGATCATTGATCTTAGGCCCAAGGAGCTCTGGTACCAATTACACTTATGAGCATCCTTTTGTTTGAACATGGTGTTTGTTATGGATAAACCATGACTAGCACAGAAGTCCAATAACATTTCACCATTCGGGTTCAGATCGGGCAAGCCATTCTTCTCAATTACCCCTCCGCCAGATTTCCCAGTCATTGCCAACGTGAGTGTTGAAGTCCCCTAGCAGGACTATGGAGTCTGTAGATGGGGACCTCTCCAGAACCCCACCCACTCTCTTCAAGAAGGTTGAATACTCTGAACTGCTGTTTGGTGCATAAGCACACACAACAGTCAAAGTTCTCCTCTCTGCAACCTTAAGTCTCATTGAGGCGACCCTCTTGTCCACTGGGATAAACTCTAACTGTATGGCAGCCAGACAGGGGCTTGTGAGTGTCCCCACACCCGCCCGGCAGCTCTCACCCTGTGCAACTCCTGAGTAGGAGAGAGACCACTCCCTATCGAGGAGTTTGGTTCCAGAGCCAACACTGTGAATGGAGGTAAGCCCAACTGTATCTAGTTGATATCTCTCAACATTCCGCACCACTTCTGGCTCCCTCCCTTCTAGTGGGGTTACATTCCACGTGCCAAGAGCCAGTTTCTGTCGCAATGGGCCGCAATACCAAGCGCCACCCTGCCCGCTCCTGCCACCTGATACACATCCCATCCAACCCCCATGTTGGACCTTGTGGGTGGTGGGTCCACATGGCCCCCCTACATTGCCTTTTCGGGCTGAGCCCGGCCAGGTTACGTGGGCTGCCTGGCCACCAGGTGCTCTCCTAGAAACACTACCCCCAGGCCTGGCTCCAGGAGTTGGTCCTGGTGACCTTATTCCGGGCAGGGTAAACATTCTCATGTTTACTTTTTTCACTGAGGTTTTTAGATCGTGTTAGTCTGGATCTTCATTCCTGACCTGTTCGCACTGGGAGACCCTACCAGGAGCATACTGCTCCCGACGACATAACTCTAGAGATCCCTAGATCACACAAGCACAATCCCTAGATCACACAAACACACCAGGCAAGGCCCAGATCCAGCAAGGGAATAATAATAATAATAATAATAATAATAATAATAATAGTCTTCTGGAATTAATTGGAATTCTTAAATAGAATTTTTTTATTCCATATTTCTATATTTCATGTTTTTATATATCCTCATTTATAGTCTGTCTGAGCTTTATGTACTTCATCTTTTTACCTGTACGCCAGAAGACAAATCCCAGCAAACACATTTTAAAAATTGTCTGTTGCATATAAACAACACTTTGGTTCCCATCACATGACGCTGTCGTTCTTTGTGGGGCCACAATGAGAGATAAACATTTATTTTTTAGTGCCCAGTGTGAAGCTGTTACCCTCTGCTTTGTCTTATGGCAGAAACATGTAAACAGACATGAAAGTGGGGCATGGAATAGCACAGGTCAAAACGAGTTGTCTCTTTTTTTTTGCCATGTGTGTTTTTTTGCCATTTCTGACAGCTAATTAATTATAAAATTTGTGTTACCCTGGCTGTGGGAAGCAGCTTAAAGTTTGCTTTTGGGCAGCGCCTCACGTTGTGTGTAAATTGCATCGATATTGTTGCTTCTCCTCCCCGTGACGATGAGGCCTGAGCTGAGAAACGGTTTTGTAAAGCTATGAAAATGTTTGTTAATTTCATTTGCTGCTTTGTGCAAGCAAATTAACATCTGTATCACCCTCAGAGACAGTATTTTAATGGCACACAGATGCTGCTCTAGTGTGTAATGTTGAAATAAACCAGTAAAGTATTGTGGCCGCTAAGCAAGATAAAAAGAGTATTCGCCCCTCCAGGACCGAATTATCTCTAATAAACCCTGCATAGGCAATGCTCAGTTTCATCGAAAACAAACACACAAACAAACAAAGAGTGCTTCAGCCTTACCTGAAACGATGGCTAAGACGGCTAAGTGTACTCTGTACAGTTCCTACCGTGGTTGATAAATAACCCTGGTACTTTGCTTAGACAGCTGTGCTGTTGTGGGAACAACTCATGGAATGACTTTTTCAAGAAATATTTTGTGTCATTTTGCAGAAATGGTGTCATACTCTTCAAGAAATAATTAAACAAACAAGGGAACCATTCTGTTTTCTTAACCTTTTCCAGTTCATGGACCCCTTTAAGAGTCTGATAGTTCGATTCAATTCAATTCAATTCAATTTATTTTTATGGAGTGAAAAAGAGTGCTGAATAAAGGAATAAGACAACATAGTGGGCTGCATTTTATAGTATTATCCACGCAGTTATTAAAGCTGTAAGTATGCCTACTGGCCATACTTACTTTGCTTTACTATAAACACGTCGTGGTCTACAGGAGAACTAAGGATGGCCTGTAGAAATCTATCCATACAGAAATTTGGAGAAAACATGGCACTGAATTGAATTAACTGGACACCAATCACTTTTACAAAGAATTGTGCTAGTGACAGTAACAGTCCAGTAATACTATTGGAACAAGGACTACTTGGCAAACAGGGATAAGTGTTCAAAGATGTGAGTTTACTTCGGTGCTCAGTGCTCACGAAGAGGGGTTGGGGAGAAACGGGATGGTGTCAGGGCTTCACAGGTGATTGGCTTGGAGTTGTGTCAGTGGTTTGTCTTTGCTGTTTTGTGGCCGTTCTCGCTTGCTTGCACTATGGTCATGGGTGCTGCTTCTTGGTATTGTTAGGAATGGGGTTAAATTGGGTGGATGATTAGGTACAGGTGGGTATTGGTCCTTCCTCCTCAATTCCCCTGCCTCCTACTGAACATGCATGTTACAACTATTTTTATTTTATTTTATTCTTAACTTCTGTTTAGTTATGTTTCTTCCACAACAAAATACAGTCTGCATCCAAAAAACCACACAGACTCTTTGTTACCTTTTCATCCCTTCTGTGTCCCCCACCACCTCCTCCTTCTTCTTCTCTCACTGCTGATGATTTTGCTTTGTTTTTCAGAGACGAAGTCAAAGCGATCACTGATAAATTCTCACCATCAACCTGCCCAGTCCACGCTGGACCTTCCGCAAAGCTATCCTCTCCAACTTCAAGCTGCTCTCTCAATCTGAAGTCGCTGACCTCCTGATATTGCGCAGAGCTACCACCTGCTCACTTGATCTGATCCCATCATCACTCCTTCAGAACATTTCCCCGCAACGCTCCTCCTTCACCTCTTCTATCATCAACTCCTTACTCTCCTCTAGCTGTTTCCCAGCTGCCTTCAAAACTGCTCTAATTTCACCGCTGTTAAAAAAATCCTCCCTGGATCCCAATCTGGTTGAAAATTACAGACCGGTCTTTCTCCTCTCCTTCCTGTCCAAAACCCTTGAGCGGGCAGCCTGTGATCAACTGTCCAATTTCCTCACCCGGAACCATCTCCTTGATGGTTATCAGTCTGGTTTCAAAGTTGGTCACTCTACTGAGACCGCCATTCTGGTGGTATCTGACACTCTCCAAGCTGCTAGAGCTGCCTCCCTCTTCTCGGTCCTCATCCTCCTCAATCTGTCTGCAGCATTCGACACTGTAAATCACCAGATTCTACTCTCCTCTCTTAACCAGCTTGGGATCAAAGGTGCAGCACTAAGATGGTTTGAGTCCTACCTCTCTGACAGATCCTATCAAGTGGTCTGGTGGAGCGCTCGTTCTTCTCCTCTGCCTCTCTCAACCGGTGTTCCACAGGGCTCGGTATTGGGTCCTCTTCTTTTCTTCATCTATACCTCCTCCCTTAGTCCGGTCAAAGCCTCCCATGAATTCAAATACCACTGCTATGCTGATGATACTCAGCTCTTCCTCTCCTTTCCACCTGGTGTGTCAGACATCTCTGCACTCATTGCCGCCTGCCTGTCGGACATCTCTTCATGGATGTATGATCACCACCTCCACCTCAACCTCTCCAAAACAGAGATTCTTTACATGCCAGCTGACCTGTCCTCCTGTCACAACCTCTCGATCAAACTGTACAGCTCACTCATTTTGCCTAGCTCCTTTACTAAGAGTCTGGGAATAACAACTGATGCAAGTCTGTCATTCTCTCAACATATCGAAGCCACAACCCAGTCCTGCAGATACATCCTGCATAATATTTGTAGGATCCGTCCCTATCTCACTACTGACTCCGCCCAACTACTTGTCCAGGCCATGGTGACTTCCTGTCTGGACAACTGCAACTCTCTTCTGTGTGGCCTTTCTGCTAATGCCATCAAACCTCTGCAGCTTCTACAGAATGCTGCTGTACGAGTTGTGTTTGATTTGCCAAAGCGCTCCTATGTATCTCCTCTACTTATCTCTCTGCACTGGCTTCCTATAGCTGCCAGAATCAAATTCAAAACCCTGGTTACTGTGTACAAATGCATCAATAGAACTACTCCCGGCTATTTACAAGACTTAATCAGCCAGTACACCCCAGCCAGGCCCCTTCTCTCATCTACTTCTGCTCGCTTGGTGGTCCTGCTTACGAAAGGCTAAGCTCGGAGGTTCTCTGTTCTGGGTCGGTTGTGGTGGAATGACCTTCCCCTGTCACTCAGAACTGCGGCAACTCTGTCCGTTTTCAAGAAGAATCTGAAAACCCACCTTTTCCAGATCCACTTTGCTGAAGATCTCTCCAGCTCATCTATGGTGTACCTGTTCACTCCTGAAGCGTCCCCAGATACAACCTTTATTCAGCCATTACTCTGGTATTGTACTGCTCATTTCTGTATCTTATAATATTTAATTAAAAAAAATAATTGGTGTGGGTATCAGGATTTGTCTATCCTGTGTCTTATGCACCTACTTGAACAATGAACCTCGGTACAGCAAGTAGCAGGGAACAAACTAGGTTTGCTTAAGACTTTCATGTCTGCATATGTCTCCTTCTCTCAATGTAATGCATAAATTGTACTTTTGCTGAGATGTATGTCGCTTTGGACAAAAGAGTCTGCTAAATGAATAAATGTAAATGTAAATGTTTATTGTTAAAGCAAGCCTGAGCCCCGGAAACCCAACCACAGACCCCCAAGGGGCCCATGGACCTCAGCTGTAGAATGAAAACCAAGTGCATAGTTCTTTTTTCATTTGCTTAGCTTTCAGTACTTTTAGAGTAAACATTAGGCAGCTCTCCTGAAGAAGGTGCAGCCACAGCAGTGACAGTGACTGTAATAATGAGTGGAAGCTCATAATGAAAGTTTAGCACAGTCAGCTCTGTCCCGTGACCATGGTACATTTACAGTAAAACCCAGCCCCGGCATCCCAATCCATCCAATTGGTGCTGGATTTTTGTTGGATTCTTAGCACTTTGGTTTCCAACCATTACAGTGCCAGAGTTGATGCATGTGCAACTACCAGGCTTTAGCTGTATGGGAGACCATGTTGTCTGTGTTTGCTAGCAGTCATTGAGGTCCAAGGAGGCTGTCGAGTTCAACTGGTATGTCATTTCCACCAAGGCCCTGTCAGCTCTGGAACAGGTCCCAGTGAATGCTCCCCTCCCCCATTGCTCCTTCCAAATTCAAGCTGAGGGGCTAATGAAGAATGCATTTAATGAACAAAAGCACAAGCTTGGACTTACCTTTCATGGCAAGTGATTTAAAAAATGTGTCTGGGCTAAACACTCCAACACATTTGAGAAAGAAAAGTATTTTAACGGTGGGGTGTGATGGCACAGCAGGTTCAGCCGGTGAATGCTGTGTGGTGGGTCTGGAGTTCAAGCCCTGTTTGGGGTGCCCTAGAACAGAATGGCGTCTTGTCCTCGGTGTGCCCCCTCGGCCCTGTGCCCCGCGTTGCTGGGTATAGGCTCCAGCTCGCCTCAACCCCTGCTTGGGACAAGTGGTTGTTGACAATGGGTGGAAGTATTTTAATGCTGTGGTCTACAACCAGAAATGAACTCTTTAAACATGTGGATGGCTGAAGTGTTCAAATTTCTCCCCCTTGAAAAAGTGACATTTGATATGCATTACAGTGTGAAAGAATAACTTATGCTGCCTGTTGCAGACTACTGAGGTCATATACACAAAGCTGCAGTGTCCTCCCTGCTGCCAGACGTACTGGCTCCATCTTGTCTTTTACCCTGTGGCCTTGTCCTGTATGATATGCTCATGTCTTTCTTTTGTCCTCATAAATGTGTGATGTCCTCATTCTAATCGTCATGTTTTGGTAATGTTTAGCTTAGTTTTAATAACAAAATTATGTCATGCTAAAATATGAGCTGACCCATGAGAACCTGTTAGAAGCTGTATTTAAGGAATGTATTGTTTTGTGTGTGGAGCCCTGCATCCCTAGCATTGGTTTGAGTGCTGAACTGCTGTTCAATGATGTGCTGAATAAAACTTCATTCTTATTATTTGCCGAGCAGTATCAAGAGTTAATGGAATTCCACAAAAAGTTCTAATAAATTCTGGAAAATATGGACACCATTCTGGAAGTTATTAGAAAGTGCATGTACATGTTCATACCAGTAATATATTGTAGCCTTTTCAACCTGAGCCTTTGCTCTACATATGTGGATATATTTGCTTTTTCTTGTGTACTGTCTCTACCTTTACTCTGTTGTGACCCTGAGTTGTTTATAAAACACTTCAAAAAACATGTAGAAGAAAATAAGTAGCAGAGTGTTTATGATAATTTCCTGATTAGGTTGTTTTTTCAACAAAATTCAAATCCCACTGAGAAACCTCATGGACCAGTCAGTTCTGTAGCGGGTCTGGAAAGAAGAGTCATGCTAATTTATTTATGTTTTATTGTTACAGTGCAAAACAAAGTAATTCAACTCCACATATGTGATAATGGGACACAGTGTAATTGTGATCAGGTATAAATGTGCATAAATTTGCAGTGATTGCAGAACAGTTCTGTAGTTCCTGCGGATGAGAAACAGGTGTAGTGGGTTCAAAAGTGAATAGAAAAAAAGGGAAGAGACGGCACCTGAAAAGAATTTTTTTTTTTTTCGCGTTGCACTCGGTTGTTGCAGAACAGTTCGTAATTGACCAGCGTGTGAATGCTGTTCAATAATAGATCCTGTAGGTGGCGCTGGCAGTGATAAGGAACCTCTGGTTCTGGCAAAAGGATCAAAAGCTAAAGAAATAAAACGTCACCGCCATAGCTGGTTACATGCTAACTTGCATCTGGTTTCCTTATCACTTTTCAGGTTAGTAAAACGGTTTAAAACCTTATAAATGTTGTGAAATGAGCACAAAGTGACTTACTGAATGTTGTACATCATAACTAAAGTTTCGGGAAACAATCAGTTGCCCAGTATATTTGTTTTATAAGCTAATGTTGCACTATATAGTGTAGCATGCAGCGCCGTGGATTTGGAGGGGGCGAAAAAGGACGCGGAGGCAGCGTTCATAACGAACGATTTATTCAAACACCAGCACAAGGGAAATAATGCTCTCAGTCCAAGGACCCCTTTTCTTCCAGGACCTGCACTTGCAGCCAGCCAGCCTTCCTAGCCTGCTTTAGTGCTCCTAGGCTCTCCTCCACACACCGGGAGACACAGTCACCCTACCATTTTCCCCTTAAGTGCCCCCAGTGGTTACACACACATTTAACATTATTTCCCATAATGCAACTATTTACATTTAAACACACACTCCCTCCTAAAACAGTAACGCGGGGTCGTTACAATAGGATATATATAGGCAGCGATGGTTGGTTGACAAAAGTGTCGAGTTGATTATCAGATTAATGACTTTTGTTGGATTTGCCTTGTTTATGTTGAAACTGTACAAAAATAAAAGTCACCGCCAGCACTGGCAGCAGAACCGGTTACATGCTAACTCGTGCCTGGTTTCCTTATCACTTTTCAGTTCACTCCCACTCAGGCACCCTTGTCTGAGAGTGGGGTAACACAGGCAAAAGTGATGTTTCTGCACCTGTGCCAAAGGATTGCCCGCTGTACTGTCCCATGGAATGGTGAGGAAACATTCCTGCAAACACAGGATATCAGCCGAGCTGCAGCACATCCGGAGTGCAAGGAGGGTATTTCAAAAAAAGTATACCTCAGCTCCCTCGGACCCACTGTTAGTTTATCATTTATGAGTGTATTTCGTTGCCTGCAGAATGGGACTTTTAGGTGGGATGCTGCTGTATGCACATTTCATTCTGTCATAGGGTGCAGTTCTTCTGAGAAGTGGCCATATGTAGACATCCCATGAAACAAGGATCTTTTTTCAGACAATAAATCATTTATGTTTATTTATGTAGCACACACTTTTCTCCAAAGCGACTTCCAGTGAACTCTGTGTAGTGTTATCAGCCCACACACCTTATTCACCGAGGTGACTTGCATTGCTAGATACACTACTTACAATGGGTTACTCATCTATGCCTCAGTGAAACACACTCGCTCTCTGTGTCACTCTCACACTATAGGGAACCTGAACAGCATGTGTTTGGACTGTGGGAAGAAACTGGAGCAAACCCACACAGACACGGGGGAGAACATGCAAACTCCACACAGACTGAGCAGGGAGCGAACCCATGTCCTCTCGAACCACCCAGGTGCTGTGAGATAAAGGCGCTACTCGCTGTGCCACCCCATCAAAAAGGTTAAAAAGATCAGAGTAAAAAGGGGTCAACAGAAACACAGTTTCTCTGTGACACAGGGAAGAAGAAAGAGAAGGCCTGTTTTCGGGATAGAATGCCAGGGCACACCGATAGCCAGCCTGTACAGCTCCTTGGTTGAAAGCTTTTCGCCTGCCATTCATCTGTTTTTAGAGGACTTTTAGATGCAAACTTCACTCTCAGTTCTGACAGGGCGGTTTGTCTGTCAGACACCAGGGGGAGCTGTACAGTCACTTCTGCTGAATTGCTGCAATTTCAGAGATGCTGAATTGCGATACCAGGGTGATTCCATACAGTCTGCAAGAGACCCAGAGCTGTAATCTCCCGTCCTTCAGGCTGAATGTGTATGCATTTGTCTTATGTTTACTCAAAAATTACAACAATAATTAAAAGTAGAAAAACAATCACGTAATAAACTGAGAAAAAAATATTGCACTTAAAGTGGCGAAAAGCTCTAACAAGCTTGAATGCAATAGTGTGTTTTATTTGTATTCATTTACCACAGGTTTTCTATGCAATTAGCTTATTTAAAAAATTTCACAGAATTACACCCGGCTGTTCACAACTCTTTCCTGGCTGTACAGAGGGTTCAAAGGGTGTGCTTTGCTTCCCTTCTCTTTTGATATGAGTGTCTCTCTCTAGGCCAGTCCAAGTAGAGTGACAGGAATAGATCACAACCCTTGTGAGGGTTATGTCCTTCTTAGAGAAGCACAGCAGCACAACACAAATGCACCCAGATCAGCTAGAAAATAGGGTCAGTGATTTGCCTCATGAAAGTCTCCTGTTGACTCTAGCAAAGCCACAGGGGATAAACATAGCCCGTGATAGCATTGTTCTCTACATTTGTTTACATCCTGGCATGATGCATAACAAGAGTCCAGTAGAGTTTTGTGCTGTGCAAAAGAAGACAAAATGGGGTTTAGGGTTGGTAAGAGAAAGAACAAAATGCAAAATGAAAGTAGTCAATTCTTGTACGATTAGGGGCAGGGCCGTAGTCTTCTTTAATGCTGCCAGTCAATGGAAATGACGGCAAGTCAAGTGCGGTGACAGGGGCATGTTAAGCCTGAAGGGCGGATTGGTGTGTGAATCAGAGCTTAACCCCAATCGCTCAGAAAACCAACCCGATATGGGCCAGCTGCCATCCTGCCATCCTGCCATCCTGCCATCCTGCCATCCTATGTGCCTTCCCCAACAACCCCTACAGCAGCAATAAGTTGTATCAAAGGAGCCTAATGAGCTTGTTCAGGGTTGAAATTACATAACGCCTCATTCTTCAGATCAGTTGATGAACAACGGGACACTATTCAGAGATGACAACATCTTAAAAAAGCAAAAACCACCAAAAACAAGTGGACTCCTAAGAGACTCCAGGGAGAATATAACAAGATATGAGAAGTGAACTGCTCTTGATGTGAACAGTCAGGAGCATTAAGTATCCGTACATCCAGTTAGGACAGGAAAGCCACGAAAAACAGGTGAGACTATACCAAGAAGAGTCCTTGAGATGCAATGTTGTGAAAACGGTGTGGAGAACTTAACCAGATACACACATCCTTCCTGGGATTCAGAAAGAGTAGGAAAAAAACATGAAGGAGAACAAAGTCCATTACACTGCATCTGTGAGCTGAACAGTTGTTTTCTTCCCATTACATTTGTGTGGCATTATAGTTACAGTTCAGCTATTAGTTGACCATGATAAATCACAACCTGTCAGAATTTAAAGATGCATGTGCAGTTATATTTGCTCAAAAGAAACCTGGACTCTTTAATTTCCTTCTTGGGTAGAAAAACCTTTGGTCAACCTACTGAGCCTCATTGAAGGGTTTCATTTCCTCTACATTCCTGCACGGGGCTGCCAATGATGTCTGCCGTTTTCTTTGAAATTTCTAGTATTTGGTTTGTGACAGAATTAAAATGCCAAAATAGGTGGGGCTGTCATCTTGCTTCTAAGGCGACTCTTCAATCATAGCAATCTCATGGTAGAAAAGTGCTGTGTGGAAACTGCCACCTGATCAACGAACAGTGACAAAGAGCAATGAGAAATGATAACGCTTACATCACCACGTATTTTGTTTCCTCAGTACAAAACAATGGACAGAATGCTACATTCACAAAACATCAGGGGAAAAAAAACTATAACAGAAAAGCTACAACAGCGTTTTTAATTGTCTAAAATTTTAGAAAGGTTTAATAGTCTGTTAGATGTTTATTAAAACTGGCCTTAAGATTTCTATGCATGTCAAAAACAATGAAAAATATGGTAAAGGGAGCAGTACATTGTCAGGCTTTCCCTGAAGTATTTATTTGTCCATCTTAACATTCATTGCCTGAATTTTGCCAGTAGCCATAATTGATAGCTGCAATTGTCCAATCAGATTGTAGTGAAAAAAAACACTGGTTGTCAATTGCAGCTTTTTGTTCAGACTGGCTTCTACATTTTTGACAGTGTTGAGGGAGTGGGGGGGGGGGGGGGTTAGAGAGGTGATGTTTCATTTTTACACTTTGAAATCAAAATTTCATTTCAAGATGCTGTCGCCAAAAAGGTCAGCAGTCGCCCCTATTCTGATGATGCGTTTCCACAGGTTTTGGCTTCCAAACCCCAGAAATGCAAACTAATAAGTCAGCCTGCTTGATCTGAAGGGAAAGACGGGCTTATATTGCCAGCAGGATTTTGACAGAGTTAAGCAATATTATGAAGTTCACGCAGAGAGGAGCGCAAACTGTCACAGCCTCTTGGGGGCAGGAGAAGGGCACTCAAACTGTTAAAATGCCAATCAATTGGTGGGATTTTTTAAATAGACTCCTTGGAGACTTGCTAAAGAGATAAACACACACCTTTCATGCCAAGTATGTCATCATTATAACATTACAATATTGATTGTGCATGTTGATGAATTAATTTGCTTAAAGCAAATAAAATTAAATTGTGTTGAGCCTTCACTGTGGTAATATGTTTTAATACTCTTGCCCTATTGCTCTGCGAAGGTGATTACACTGAGCCTTCATCTTGCTCCATGTAGCCTGTACAGAGCAGAGCCACCCTACCACGTTATCCCAGCTTATCTTTCCTTTGTCATCTGGTATCACTCCTCACTGCCGTGACTCTTGCCTGTTGACTACAGACTTGCAGGCTGGGCCTTGGCGACTCACTTCCTGTAGGTGAGATCTTAACTAGAATGTAAAATCCAATTCCCAACTCAAACAGTCTGGCTGGGAAATGGAGACAGGCTGTTTTCTTCCAGCTTACAGACTACTTCGCATCCTCTGAAATATCTGTTCTTTTCCTGTCTGTCTGAAGACCACATTCTTTCTTAACAAATGACTCTGCTTTGCACTCAGGGCTCTGGAAAGCTGCCGGCAGAGACACGCCCATGCTTACATCATTGCAACATTTTAAAAAGTACCTCTGCCAAGCTCAAATTGATTGCAGTTGCAGATTTCCTCCAACTCCAGGTTTGCGGAATTGCACGGTTTTGGAACTTGACAATTCTGGAAAGATGGAATTAGGGAGATATAAGGTTATAGAAATATGGAATCGTGACATTTTGCAATCACAGAAAGGTGAAATTGCATGGAGACTTGTTAATTCCTGTCTGCAGATGCATTTATAGGCATCAGTCAAAAAGGAAAAATGTATATATCTTAGTAAGTTTTGTTCTTTCAGCTTTGAATATAAAGCTGAAGAATTAATTTCTCTAAAGTACCAACATGCCCTGACACATTACTGTACCCTTATGTCATAGCTATTGTAATTACTCCTGAAAATGAGTCCATTTGAAAGCAGGGGTCTCAGTGATTGTCAAGGTGTGTTCAGGCTGCTTTGCTCGGAAAGGTAAAATGCCTCAAAAACAGACTAACTGGGATGTAAATGCTGGTAGGCTGTGACTTTAAGAATGTGTTCTTCTGAACACCTGCGCAGCTTCCCTGTTTGCCCCATAGGTTAAATGTAAAATATTCTTGGATGCATTTAACCTATTTTTAACTTAAATGATTTATGAGCTAATTGCGTGATTAACAGAAGAACAGGTGTCCTTAATTGCAAACATGCAAATAAAGTTCCACGGAGGTTTTGTATAATGTAAGAGCTGCTGGATTGTGATATTGAGCTTTGTATAATGTTTAGTTTGTGAAAGTAATCAGTATGAACATATCAGTCAGCTGTTTTCAAGTTGACAAAAGTACCTAATCCAAGTCTCAGAGCAGTTTATAATTGCTCATAATTGTTGATGTGAACTGAAAGGTAATTAATGAGTGTTTGTCCCTTTTCCTTATTTTTCAGCCTTGTATTTGTGGGTTTGATTAGTAAATGCAAGATGGGACAGCTGGTAGTGTAATAGGTAGAACTACTGTCTTTTGACAGAAAGGTGGTAGGTTCATATCTTAACTCTGGCTGTAGTACCCTTGAGTAAGGTACCTACCCTGAAATTGCTCCAGTAAAATTATCCAGCTGTATAAATAATGTGAATAATTCTAGGTAGATTAACATTGTAATTTGCTTTGGAAAAAAGCATCAAATGAATGAATGTGAATGCATGTGTGTTTTGCATATGAACTATCAATTGTACTTCATATGTAAAATGGGCAGCATGGTGGCACAGCAAGTAGCACTGCTGTCTCACAGTGCCTGGGTGGTGCAAGGGAATGTGGGTTCAATCCCTGCTCAGTATGTGTGGAGTTTGAATGTTCTTCTAATGTCTGTGTGGTTTCCTCCTGCAGTCCAAAGACATGCTGTTCAGGTTCCCCCATAGAGTGTGAATTACACAGAGAGAGTGTTTCCCTCGTAAGTAGTGTATCTAGCTGTGTAAATCACCTTGGTGAATAAGGTGTGTGTGCTAATAACATTACATAGTATCCATTGTAAGTCACTTTAGAGAAAAGTGTCTGCTAAGTACATAAATGTAGAACACTTACATTCATTCATAGCTTGTAAGTAAAGCTAATAATAGCTATCCATGCTTAAAGCATTTTTTTTTTCTCTCTTCACCTGATGCATATCTCTAAAATTTTAAAAAAGATATGCTGAACTTAGTGTAAAAATGTGGTTGGGTGCTCAGAACCACAGCATATATGAAAAGTAAAGATAGGAGTGCTCATGTGAGCTTGCCAAAATAGGATGTCTGTCAGAGGGATGCTTTCATCAGCATTAATTATCAGCATCGGGTGCTGAGGACATCCTACAAAAAGGCATCTGTCATGTTACAAGAGGTTTAGGTAGTTTAGTAAGCTTGTATGTGCTCTCCCATCTTTGTTTCTGTTCTAAAGCAGCTTAAAACATTAGCTTTGTACACTAAACGACATACAACTATTTATCCAAATGTAAAGCAGTGTAATTGTTACTGTATGAATTCCAGGTAAGTATCTTTTTTTTTTTTCAAAGACAACTATATTTCTCAAGAGTATGGCCCCTAAATAATTATCAGTGTAGGGATTATTTCATTTCTGTTTGTAGGCTCCTGTTGGTTGTTTCTTAACTCCTTTGAAACATATAGGTAAGAAAGAAGAATGAACAAAACAAAAAGAACCAATGACATGTCTGCATTTCATTGCATCATGGAGGAAAGGCACAACAAAGACTATGGAAATTTGATGGTGGAATAGGAGTGCAATACACAACGCTATTTATAACTATTTATCACATCATATCTTACTCATACTCCCTTGCATTTGTACAGAACATACCTGTACATACATACAATGTCTAGTGACTATTTTTGTATATTGGGTACTTTATATTTTTCTATATCTTTATCCTTCATTCACATATTCTGTCTTATCTGTCTTGTCATTGTCATCCTGTCTGTGCTGTGGAAGTCTGTCACCAAGCCAAATTCCTTGTATGTGTGAACATGCTTGGCAATAAAGCTCATTCTGATTCTGATTCTGAGTTGTTGCCTTTAAGACTTTCTTCTGAAAGCTTAAAACATGACA
This sequence comes from Scleropages formosus, assembly GCF_900964775.1. NCBI lineage: Eukaryota > Metazoa > Chordata > Actinopteri > Osteoglossiformes > Osteoglossidae > Scleropages > Scleropages formosus. The sequence continues at coordinate 8,893,850 of NC_041816.1, read as the reverse complement.
TTGTCCAATTCCCTTTGAAAGAACAAGTGTACAGGTTACTGTAATGATAAACATTTTGTCCTTGGTAAAGGACACTTCAGTGAGCTGTGAATGAATGAAGCATCCAGTGATGCTAAGCAGCAGATGACCCCTGAGTGCTGAACATGACTTCAGAGATACAAAGGTACTGTTTTCTCACCTTTTGTCTACATCTCAGAATGGTAGACTTTTGAAACGCATTATCCACTCACCCATTCTTGTGCCACAGTTATTTTTGAGTCTCATTAAATACATATTTTTAGATTCAGTGGTGTGACAGTACACTCTAACAGTTTAACTGTATTCATAAGTACTTCGAATGAACTGTGCATTGCCTTTTAGTAATTTAATATATTTTGTGACAGCCCTTTCATATACATGTCCTATTTAGTTAATATTAAACATGCCATTAATGTTCACCATAATCTCACTGTTTTGAGTGTGAAAGCAATATTTAGAGTCCCTTGCACTAATCAGGAGACAGCTAGGTAGTAGAATAACCTTGGAGGAGTACCCAATGTGTATGCGATTTAAAAATGTTAAATTTGGGGTTATGGGGTTATGAATGTATGCCCATTCCAGCTTCTCTCAGGAATTTCTTTCACTGCTTGTAGTTCATAATGATGGTGAAGGCTTTAATTAAGCTATTTTGAAACAAATAAACAAAAATCCATGGTTATCCACTGCATACTGAACAACTGATTAGCATGACTCGCACTGCAGACAGACGTATTGTATTTAGATCAGAAGTTATTAATCTATTTTCATGCCTGAGAAAGCAGGGATCCTTCCTAATTCATTAAATGTTTGTGTGAAAAACAGTCTGAGGTGTCACACAGTACATGAGCCAAATCGAGATTTTGCTTGTGGGGTTTAGTGAGGCTTGTGGTGCTGCTGAGCAGTGTAGCCCTAAAAGGCCCAAATATCTCAAGGGAACTGAGGAGGTTCATGAAGAGCCATGTTTGTTAGAATTCCTGGGAACAAGTGTTAGTCCAGAATATGCACTGTTTGGGTAGGGTTAACTTAGAATGGACATTTTAATAAATTGCAGTTATGAATTTTCACCAGGGAGGGGTCATGTTTCCCCTGGAATGCAGTTTTGGGTGGAGATTGTCCAGAAAAAGAGAAGGCCTGATACTGAGACAAGCCATTTCTACCCTTTTGTGGGACTGTCACCGCATCTGTATTGAGCTTCCGCTGTGGCCGTAATTCTCAGGGTTCAGTCTAACTGTCTTACCCGTCTGAGACTCTCAGCTGAGGAACATGCATGTCAGAATTCCCCCCCAATCAGTATGGTATCTTCCATATCTGGTTGCCAGATGACTTGATGGACGTAAAATACTTAGGAGATCCTTGCGAGGGTAGAATGGGGCTGTCGGAAACTGAGCTCTGAGCTTTCCTGCATGTTTTATCATCCTTCTATAATCCACACGTGGAGCTGAAATGACGGCTGACAGTTGCCAGCCGCTACCACTGACTGCCCCTTCCAGTAACCGTCCCTGTGCCATAACGATGCTCAATTTTCCAATAGCCCCACTTTATCATCCCCTGCACCCCAACCAGACTGCTTCACTCTTCCACATCTGCCCAGTTGGTGGTCCCATGCACAAAAGGTAAGGCAGAAAGATTCTCTGTTCTGGCTCCATTGCAGTGGAATGACCCCCCCCCCAGAACTGTTGACTCTGTCCACATTTAAAAAGGGTCTTAAAATTCACCTCTTCCAGACTCACTTTCCCTATGATCTCTTAACATCATGTAAGATGGGAATGTTCATGCACTACAACTTCAAGATCATGCCTGGATCAATCCTTACACAGCTACTTCCGCAATGTAATGTAAATGTTTATATCTATCTCAAAGAAAAAACTACTAGGAAGGTAATTAGGAATTGTTGATATTCTGGTAAAGTTTTATACAGCCACATCGGTGCGTATCGTGAAAGTAACAAACCAAAGGTACTTAAGAATCACACGTCTGCAACTGTCTTTGTCCTGATGTGGTGCAGGAATTGTATTTTCTTTGAGATGTACATCGCTTTGGAGAAAAGCATCTGCTAAATGGATAAATGTAAATGCTTCCTCTCCGGTCTGTTACCAAGGCCAAGATCCTTGGCATAATGACAAGCGTTAAGGAAAACCTTCTCAACAGGGGGCTGTTAAACCACAGTGAACCTTCAAATTTCTAGTCTTGTAATGTGAATGTGAATGTTTATATATAAATTACTAGAAGGGTGCTCTGGAATCATGGATACTTGGATAAAGTTTTCTGCGGTTACTTGTGTGAATGTTGGTTCATATGGTGGACTGAAACTATCTGCACTTAAGCATCATGCATCTCCATCTAAGTGTCTCTTTCTGCTAATGTAATACACATAGTATTTTCTATGAGATGTATGTTGCTTTGGAGAAAACATTTGCTAAATGAATAAATATAAATTTTAAAAACATGCTGCACCTGCCTGTTTGATGAGTAGTGGGGAAAAGGTGATCTTGATCCACTCTGCCTATTCAGACACACTAACATCAACAGTGCTGCAACATTGGCTGTGGCAATGACAGCGGTTGGAGTTTGGTCCTGGAGCTGAGCTTTGGCAGTCGATAACCCCCCCACTTCTTGTCCCTTTCCATTGTGCCAACACAGACAGGCTGTTTGGCTGTCCCTTTTTTTTTTAATTGCATACAGCAGGGTCATAGCTAGCATTCACACATCACAGCTGTGTGTGTCCTCGAGCCGGGATGGGGTTTGTGGCCCCAATCCTTCTCACACCACCCCAGTGATCTGACTTCCAGTCTGCAGACCCAGCTGAATCTGCAGGCTTCCTGCATCTGTGCCTCATTTCAAAGCTGACAGCACATCCCCTTTCGTCCCAGTCCTTCTCTACATGTGACACTAGTGGCCTAAAAACCCCCAGAACACTCAACACATGGAAAGGTCACATCTTCTGCTGGGGTGAGAGTTTGCTAATAACCACAAGCATCAGTAGTGTGCCCAGAGCTTTCATGTCTTTCAAATGATATTGTAACAGCGCTGAGGGGAGTAAATGTGTAAATAGTTGACATTAGTGTTTATGTGTGTGGTTTCTGATTGGTTGTCGTCCTATTTATGTTCAGTGTTCAAGATTGGGATTCTGGGGAGTCCCGGGGGGAACCCCTTAACCATAGGGTGCAGCAGGGGGGGTTGGGAGTGACCCAGGGGGATTCTGAGGTGTTCTGTGTCTTGTACTGTCTGAAGCGTCTTTGTTAAGACTGCTGCTGGAGACATGTATGCGTTCAATAAAGAGCACGTTTCTTTTACCCCGTCTGTCGAGCCAGTTTCTAGTAGCTCCGTAGGGGGACGCTAGAATATTCTCTTGTTTTGACATCTTACGTTTATTAATCTGGCAGACACTTTTTTCCAAAGCATATGTCACTGTATCTATTCACAATAAATCTCAGTCAAGGGCATTACAATGGCTGGTGAGATTTGAACCTGTGTTCTTTGAGTCCAACAGCACCAGCTTCCACTTCATTGGAAGATGCATGTTGTTTCTGTATTTATCTCGTGGTGGTGGTGGTGATGATGATGATCATCATCATCATCAGTTCTGCTCCAAGAAGAAGGAAGAGGATATGCTGGTATGATTAAACTCTTCACTTTGTTATTTGTCCATGCATTTCTTAAAACCAAGTGACTGCATTACTTAACCTTAATTATTATAATATGTCACAAAATAGGACAACAGAGTCATTGTCCAAGCGAAATGTTAACACCCTACTAGTGTGAATCTTTAAGACATTAAACTTGAGCAGCATACATCTGTCTCACAGCGCCTGGGTGGTGCAAGAGAACGTGGGTTCGATCCCTGCTCGGTCTGTGTGGAGTTTGCATGTTCTCCCCGTGTCTGTGTGGGTTTCCTCTGGGTGCTCCGGTTTCCTCCCATGGTCCAAAGACATGCTGTTCAGGCTCCCCCATAGTGTGCGAGTGTCACGGAGTGAGTGTGTTTCACTGATGCATGGATGAGTAACCCCTTCTAAGTAGTGTATCTAGCAATGTAGTCACCTTGGTGAATAAGGTGTGTGGGCTAGTAACACTACATAGTATCTGTTGTAAGTCACTTTGGACAAAAGTGTCTAAGTGAATGTAAATGTAAATCTGATCTGCATAACAATTCAGATGAATTTCTCCAGTGTTTGGATACCATTCTGGAACTTAGTGCTATCTGATCACACCAGTGAAATATTGTAAACTTTTAACATTTTCCCCTAGAATTATACTTTTTGTGGGCATATTTGGAATTTCTTGGTGTGCTGTTTCTTTCTCTTTGACCTGGTGCTGTTCATGAAATGATTACAAAAAAGGAAAATGTATGAGTGAGCCACTTCCAGGGTCTCTGTCCCCTTACACACACACACACACACACACACACACACACAGACAGAGTGGAGTTTGAGTCACAATATGTGTTAATTCTTTTTAAAATTGTAAGCCAAAGTTCTTCCAAATTTACATTGTACTGCTCCTGTCAACTGTTTCTCGCACAAGCTTTTGACTTCACACAGTGAAGAAAATGTCTCTCACTGCCTGGCTCCTGAGGCTCCTAAATGTCATTTTCCATGACATTCCCCTGGGAGGCACTATTCCTAGGATGAGGCATCAAGTTAGCATGCCCATGAAAACATGTTCAGGGGATATGGGTGGCTGTGGAGAGGACTGTAACAGAATGGTGAACTTGGTACGTGTGTGCGTGTTGGGGGGGTTATGGCTTCACACTTTCATCCAGCTGATATGGGTAAGAGCCCCACATTATCAGGTGGGCCTGTTCCAGCACAGAACAGTGGGTTCAGTGGCACTTTTGAAAAACACTCCACTCTAATGTGTGCTGAGTGTGAATGTGTCACTGCAAGGGGATGGATGAAAAGACGGATGAAAAGGGGATGCTGCAATCTGCAGCCACCTGCTTAGATTACAGGAAATAGAGTGCAAAATAAGTAGGGGGAAAAAATACAACAGAGGGGAAGAAATGTAACTGACAACTGCAGTGGTATAAATGCTATTGCTGGTAAAATGTGGGCTACAGTAAACCCAGAATAATACAAATAGAAAAAGGTATAAAGAGAAAAAAAAATCTGATGCTAGTTTATATCATCCCCATTTTTACCCAAGTAAGGATCAGATTCAATGTTTTCATATTTCAACATAACTCTTGCAACCTTTAATATCTTCTTTGATTAAAACACTTGAGATTATGATTATGAAAGCATTAGCTGTATAATGTCTTCCAGAGAGAGGGTCACTGTTAAGGGCAATAGGTGGCGTAGTGTAGCTGCAACCTTCCATTCAAAGGATCAGGCCTGAAACCCACCACTTGCTGTAGTACCCTTGGTGAAAGTACTTAGCCTGTATTATACAGTGAAAATGACCCTACTCTATAAATGGGATAAGTGTAAGCAGTTTGCAGAAAATTGTTGGGTCACCGTCATGCCCATGATCACACCGCAGTCTACCATAGGTGGCAGGAATCAGCGAGATTGAACATTAAAAGCCACACCACCGTTCCCAGGTTGCGTAATCTTGGTGAGACAGCCATCCCCTCTGCGTTCGGAACGTCCATCTCTTGTCCTTTGCCTTGTGTTCCTGCCTTGTTAATCTAGTCCAATCTCCTTACCTCAAGTCATGATGTCCCGGCCTTGACCACAGTTTCATCCTTCGACCACGACCTCCAGTCATCCCTTAGTACTACGTTTGCACATCGATTCATTGACACACACCAGTCCCCGACCACGAGTATAATCTCACCCTTCAGAGAAGTAAGAAAGCAATCCCACACTTGGGTCCTATCTCTGGTCTCATGCACTCCTGTCCCCTATTTAGTTTTACAGCCAACTTCAGTGTAAAAGGATATGTATGGATATGAACAAGCGGGCTAGAACAGAAGAACACAAAAACACACACACAATGTCGACAACTGCTTGTCCCAAGCGGGGTTGCGGCGAACTGGAGCCTAACTACAAGGCTGGAGGGGGAGGGGACACATCCAGGATGGGATGCCAGTCCACCGCAAGGCACTCCAAGCAGGGCTCGAACCCTAGACCTGCCACACGGCTGGCCCCAGCCAAACCTGCACCCCCCACTGGAAAACAATTAATTAAAAAAAACAAAAAAGCAAATAAAGAAGTGGAGTTGGGAGAGAAACTCCCTTGATTAAGATTCTGACGCATGTAGAAAATGTTGCACAAAAATTACCAGAAAACTTATTTTAACCAGTCTTTTCATCTACACTACAGGCTAATTACATTTGATTATGTATATATTTCCACTACACACACACACACACACACTTTCCAAACTGCTGGTCCCATACAGAGTCATGGGGAACTGGAGCCTAACCCGGCAACTCAGGGCGTAAGGCTGGAGGGGGAGGGGATACACCCAGGACGGGACGCCAGTCCGTCGCAAGGCACCCCAAGCAGGACTCGAACCCCAGACCCACTGGAGAGCAAGACCCGGTCCAACCCACTGCACCACCGCACCCCCATATTTCCACTATTTATTCTTTATTAAAAATTGCATGAGAGAGGAATAATGATTTATTTATTCCTGTCACAGTTCAAGGATGAAGAGTAATTATTCTAATTTTTTCCTCACATTTTATCGAAGTAATGTATATCACCCTAAGGCCAGTTGTTTCTGGTGTGTGTGTGTGTGTGTGTGTGTGTGTGTGTGTGTGTGTGTGTGTGTGTGTGTGTGTTCAATACATGTATGTATATTTTTTCGATAGGGTGTAGATTGTAACTTGCACCTTGTGCAGATTGTAGCTATCCGCTCTAACATTAATTATATTTAAGCATCTCATCTCTACATGCACACACATATCTCTCTTCCTCTCTAATTATAAATGTATTATATAATTAAGCCTAATGAATTACCGTCCATAATTATAGAGCGTTGTACAGAGGAAATGAGAACGAACAGGTGAATATATTCAGCCTTTTTGTCAGCACCAAGTGGAGTGTGCATAATGAGATGTTTCGGTTTGCAAGGATGAGATTAATTAAATATGACCTAAATATTGTCCTGTTGTTCTGAAAGTTGCCGACAGTTGGGGTGGAATGCTAGTCAGACCCCATCTGGGATTAACTTGTGTCGTGTCATGCATGTGGTGGTAATGAGGGTGGGTAGTGTGTGACATGACTGATGCTAAAAAGTGAAATTTTTGTATATATTTTGCACTGCAAGATTAGTTATTAAACGTGCACCTTTAGAGTCGGATTATCTTCATCAGCGTCTGGAGGGTAACGAGGATGGGGTAACAGTTTCACATGTGTATGCATGCACAGAGCTATAATAAAATCTCGCTCTCTCTCTCTCTGTATATATATACACACACACAAAGAAGCTGCTTGTCCCAAGTGGGGTTGCAGTAAATCACAGCCTAACACAGGACACAGGGGGACAGGACACACCCAGGACAGGATGCCAGTCCATTGCAAGGCCATCGCAAGGCACCCCAAGCAGGGCTTGAACCCCAGACCCACCAGAGAGCAGGACCTGGCCAAACCTGCTGCACCACAGCCCCCCCAAGTAAAATCCCTGAAAGAAAAGTACATAAAGTTTAGTGGCTCTATATTCAACTGATTTCTATGCACATATGATTGTCAGATTCTCTCCTTTTATGCAGAAATCAAATAAAATGTATGTGCTTTCAGCATATAAGCTTTTTAATTATTTCAGGAGCTTTTTGATGTTGCGTTGTGTATGTCAATGGTACCTGCGTAATAGGCACTGCTACAGAACCCTCTGTGATTCTTGTAAGATTTAATGTAGGAAACTCTTAAAGCTCTTTATTTCTTTGTTCATTTCACATTCTGCAGAAAATAGAAGTATTTAATCCCTAAAGAAGATAAAACACGCTGGCACCACTAATGAAAGTGAGATCAAAAGATTATTGAATATTCACCTTTGCTGTTAAGCAGAGCTGGTAGTCAGCAAACAGCATATTTGTAATACTTCCCTGGTGCTTGGACTCCTTACAGACTCCATGGAAATGCCTGCAGTTTCTGGTATGGTGTTTCCCTTCCCCAGAGTGGATTGAATTGAGAGACTTGTGAGTTTATTGAGTGTTCAGTAAACTACTGAAAAATTGCTATTTTCTCCATCAGTGTACAAATCTCCTTAGTCAATAGTAGAGAACTCTGTGATGGGAGTCATGGTGCAAATACACACTTCTTCTTTTTACATTTAATGGATGAATTTGTTAATTGTCCTCTCTGTTGATTTTAATTTTTGATTTTGATTCAAATCTTTCCAGTCAGTTCCTGGACATGCGAGAATTTTGAGACTCTAAGTGGTCTTCCAGTGAAGGTCTATGAGAATGTAAGCTATTACAAGGGAATTTATGTTGCGCATTGTAGTGGGGGTCAGAAGCAGACGACAAAGCAGTGGGGTATGGGGAAACTGATGGGTACGACTCTTATTCATTCGGGCAATTGTTAGGTGAGGTTCCGAAGACATCTGAGGGACTGCTGGGTTGGGCTTTGATAGCAGTGAGGGGAATTGTTCGAACTATAGATTATGTCTTTAAAGACACTGGGTAGACTTTAAGATATGGCTTTCAAGGCATTAGAAGACTGTTGGATAGGGTTCCAAAGGCACTGGAAGGATTATAGGATAGGGCTTTGATGGCAATGAGGGGATCACTATACAGGGCTCAGGTGGTAATGGACCCCCCCTCTCACATCACAGGGATTTGGTCCAGTAAATTCCTCTGTTTTGTGGTCAGAAGGTTAGAACCCGTTAATCCCGTTGAAGTCTTTTGGTTATCAGCATATAGAAGGTCCAACCACTGCCAGTCTGTGGATGTATTATGCTGCAGTGTTCAACTCCTGCCCTCAGTTATTTCCAGTGTTATGTACTTTTGCTTTCATACCTCATATACAAGGCTATAGATGATACCATTAAACTTGAACACCCTTATTATTCATGGGTTCTTATTTATTCCTCAGAATCTTGTGGACAGGCTGCAGTCCCCACCCCACCTATAGAGTCTGTGAGCTTGGAGAAGTTCTATATAAGGGAGAAACAAAGCACTCTTCGTGTTATGAACACTTGAAATAGAACAGCTTGGGAACATGACCTTGCAATTTGGACATTCCACTGTTCCATTGCAAAAAAAAGAAAAAAAAATTAAATATCAAAAAATATTTTTTTCCACATTAATTTGCATGTGATGTATAAATAACTGGGAGTGCGGTGGTGCAGTGGGTTGGACCACAGTCCTGCTCTCTGGTGGGTCTGGGGTTCGAGTCCCGCTTGGGGTGCCTTCTGACGGACTGGCGTCCCGTCCTGGGTGTGTCCCCTCCCCCTCTGGCCTTATGCCCTGTGTTACCGGGTAGGCTCCATGACCCCGTATGGGACAAGCGGTTCTGAAAGTGTGTGTGTGTGTGTAAATAATTTTATTGTGTGACATAGATATGGGAAATTATTTTTTAGTGTGATATGATCTTGTGGGGGAGGCGCGGTGGCGCAGTGGGTTGGACCAGGTCCTGCTCTCCAGTGGGTCTGGGGTTCAAGTCCCGCTTGGGGTGCCTTGCGACGGACTGGCGTCCCGTCCTGGGTGTATCCCCTACGGCCTGAGTTGCCGGGTTAGGCCCTGGTTCCCCGTGACCCTGTATGGGACCAGCGGTTCAGAAAATGTGTGTGTGTGTCTGAGTGAGATCTTGTTTAAGACAATGGGCATTATGCTTTTTCATGACCATTTTGAGTTGCTTCAGACACATCGTCTTGCGATAATAAATTAGCACTGTGACTCAACACCTGAAATTCCTTAAAATGAAGATAAATCTCTGCCACGATTATTATCTTCACAGCCTGTTTGCAGCAACCAGGGTATGCTGTGCTTTACAGTCACAAGCTGGCCCTCATCATCCTGCACTCAGTGTGTGATTGTCATCTGAAAGGTCCAAATGGAACATGGACAAAATGTATTACGATGACAAAGACCCGCATCTTAAAATTGGAACCACCAGCCCAAAAGCACACCTAATTGTTAATATTATACAAGGAAAAATATTGCACTCAACATGGGAGGTTAGAGAACACAATGCAATTCAGTGCATTTACAGCAGAAGACATGAAACAGGCCTGCTTTTTAAAGCCATTTTCTGAATGAACAGCTTGAAATCGGACCACAAAAACAACTCGCTCATAGTGGAAATGGTAATGGATGCACAAGAAGTACACAAAAATGCCCAGAGCTGTGTATGGCGACACAAAAGAACAATGATGATAAGGATTGAAACTGATATTCCTCTCATGAATCTGCTGGACTTCTAAGAAGAGCCATGAGTAAAAGGAAACAATTTTGCTCTACACCTGAAGTTCCCTCTCTAAAAACAGCATAGCAGTGTAGAATTTTTGCCCACAATAAAAAAAATAAAGAAAATTTGATCCATATGCTAACTCAGAATAACTCTGGGCGCCCTCTTGGATAATAAATTTTGTGAACACAAAGTTAATTGATCACACTTTCGAAACATTGTAGATCTTTGTCCTTTATATACATATGGGTGGGTTATCTGTATTGTTGTTTCTGTTTCTATGTTGCCGTGAACTGGTGTGTGAGGAAAACACTGAGGAAACTGAACACCATGATGTGTGAGCCGAACCATCGCCTGACAGGTTTATTGCTCTTTATGAAGTGAAATGTAGGGTTAGTCAAACATGAGACTGATATATGCCTTGGTGGCAGGTTGGCACAGACAGAACTAAACCCACCGAGAGCTGTTTAGTCACGTTATGGAAATTAGTTTTGATTATGCATCCTGACAGCCATTGGTTGGTGATGATTGATGGCATTGATTGACAACCTAGTTTCCTGTTGGAAATTGTGTCTTACTCCCACAATGACACATCAGCTCAATAATTCAGTTACTAATGAGTACAGATATGGATCCCAATACATTTACTACTATGAAATTACTTTCCCTTAACTGCATCCTTGGTATTCTGATGGGTGAAAAGATACGCATATTTTCCCAGATCTGAAGGCTAATGGAAAAAGCATACAATTTTAGATTAAATCTGCCACATTAAGTGTCTGTATGACTCATAAGGTTTTGGTAGTGGCTTCACTAAAAAATCTGGGTATCAGCTGATGTTGCACACCCTTCCTCCGGTGACCCACGACCCAACCGAAAGGGAGCCATGGGAACCTTCCCACGGTCCCCCTCTGCAAGCGTCGGGGGTGTCCCTGCGCTGGCCCATCACAGGTACCTACTCACTTACATGACCACCTGTCCTCTGTCGGCAGACCAGAAGTTCATCTTTCATTTTTCATCTCTCCCTCAAGTATGCGAAATGTTGGTCTCTGAAAAAAGGTGAGAGCAAACAAATCAGGAAGGATGCAGGGAAATTGGGCTTCTGAACAGCAACAACCTGAGATGTCCTATGAGGTGCAAAGCATACCAGTGTCTTCATGGAGATCCAGCTGAATGGTCTCTGATCAGTCTGTCCCATTCTTCATGCTGCAGAACTCCATGTCAGTGTCACTTAATTTTTCCACCTACATTTGGCTGATTTTTTTTCCTGGAGGTCCTACCATCAGAGGTGGTTTGATAGTTTTTAAACAGCTGAACCACACACACACACACACACACACACACACACACACACACACACACTTTCAGAACCGCTTGTCCCATACAGGGTCACGGGGAACCGGAGCCTACCCGGCAACTCAGGGCGTAAGGCCGGAGGAGGAGGGGACACACCCAGGACAGGATGCCAGTCCGTCGCAAGGTACCCCAAGCAGGACTCAAACCCCAGACCCACTGGAGAGCAGGACCCGGTCCAACCCACTGCGCCACCGCACCCCCTTATAGCTGAACCAATGCATTCTAGAAAGTCCTTGAACTCTAAATTTGTGATATATTGCCAGAGAGACCTGATTTGGTCAGACATCACATGCCAGTGTCCAAAGCAGAAATTCAAACAATCTGATTCACTTGAAGAGTCCTGTAGGCTTTCATTCTTAACAGCTGGTAACCTGTAGAATTCAATGGTCTTCTCATCCACAGATATCTGGATATCTCAGGGTATTCTGCTCCCAACTGTGGACCACTGTCATGGACAGGGGTCTACAGGAAGGAACAGGCCCATCTCCTCCTGTGCAAGAAACCAGGGAAAATTCTTAGTTGGACACATATTTATTCACAGAGTGATATTGCAGTACAGTGCATGGACAAAATTAGTCTTTTGGAGAAATTTTTTTAACAGCTGATGAAATTTTCCAACATGCTGTGATGTTTTCCTATAATAAAAATATTTAAAATAGAATAAAACAATATCATAAGGTGATACAAGTGTACATAAAACTAATGGGGCACTGAGACAGCGTGGCATTGTGTTAGGAAAATGCAGCCCTGGTTGAAACAAGAGGTCATCCAGATTCCACACCTTAGCAGAGGTCTACAGCTGCACCCCATTGCCAACAGTAAGGATAAAGAAAAGAGAAAAAACCCATAGCAAGTGAGTTCAAGAAAGTTTTAATAAAGGAACATTGCAAAAGTGAGCGATTCATGTCATGAGCATCTTTCATGTGTTAATAAATTCGAGATCGCTCCTTAATTAAAAGAACGAATGAGTGGAGGAAGGAAAACTCTCAGAGGATTGCGACGGCCCCCCAGGGAACCTCATTTACCTATTGTAGTGAATCCAGTGAGAGTTGTTGTTAGACATTCCCTCACCATGAAAACAGCACCATGAGCGCAGAAGGCCTTTCAAGTGCTTTCCTACACCCAGTTGTACCAAATTACAGTTGAGTTTAATGAAATAGAATTGCAAATGTCCAGCAGACAGAGAGTTCTGTTCTTTTGGCTTTAAATTATTTCTCTGAATTCCACTGATCTAGTTAAAGATTTTTTTTTTTAACTTTCATTTCAAAATGTTTTAGTGTACCAGATTGTTGGACTGTAGATTTGAACACTGGCTTAGATTTTTTATTTCCCTATGAAAGAAATTATTAAGATTTATTTTTTAAACACAAGGACCCATTTTAAACCATCTTAACAAATCCCTTAACCCCTTTGAAATCGCTTTACTGGCAACTGGAAATCTCTAATGTCCCTTTTTCAGGGACATAAAAATTTCCCATTAAGAAATGAAGGTACTGTAGTGATTTCTGCATAATGTCACTGAAAAACCAGGTGGATAGTACTTACAGTAAATAGCTGTTAAAGATTAAAATAGAGTTAAGGAGTAGCTCTTAAGTGTACCCAGGAATTAAACTCCATAAGCCACTATCCCAGTGTGTAACCCACTGCGTCTTTGCATTTTTCCCGGCAGGTTCCGCCTGTGTGCTTAATTGTAGAGAGCTGCAGATAATGTGGAAGTGTGCGCATCTGCTGTGTTACTAAGGGTGTACCTGATTCTGTGTTGCGATGGTCTGTGTTGATGTGTTTTCTTTCTAAGCAGATTAATGTCATCATCACCTCCGTATTCAGTAGTGATGCCTTATATTTCTAACGGTATCAGTGTCATTGGTGTTTGTCATGGTTGATGATGAGACCATTTTCTTTCTAAGGGTTGTATTTGTCTTAATGATTAGTTCTAATGCAGTTTCTCTCTGTGGAGTGTCAAACATACCACTGTTACCATTGCTGGTGTTGATGCAATTTCTGTCTAAGGGTATCACTGTCATCACTGTCACAATGGTTGGTGCTAGTGCTCAATATCTGTAAGGGTGTCAGTATCATCATTGACACTGTGGTTAGGGCTGATGCTTGAAATTTCCAAGTTTATGAATGGCAGCACTGTCAGTATGGTCAGTGCTGATGTATTATGTCTCTCGGTGTCTGTGTCATTCTGTCTCCATGGTTGGTGCTGATACAGTTTCTCTTTAAAGAGTGTAAAAGTCAATTATCCCTGTTAAGACAATTGGTACTGATGCATTTTTTTCCTCTAGTAGCATTAATGTCACCACTGTTACCATGTTTACTTTTGATGATCCATATCTCTACAGGCAGTAGAGTACTCTCTCAGTGTTATCACATTCACCATGTGTGATGCTCGTGCACTTTCTTTCTAAAGTGTCAATGTCATCGCCATCTCTATGGTCACCGATGATGCAGATGCTGTATATGTCACCATGATAATGTCACCATGGTTGGTGCAGATGCTGTATATCTCCAAGGGCATCAGAGTTACCACTGATACTGTGTATGGTGTTGATGCAGTTTGGTGAGAGCAGACAAATCTGACACTGAGACACTGTGTTTAGTGCTGAGGCATTTTCTCTTGAAGGGTTTCAACATCATCACTGTGACATTAGTAGGAGTTCATGACTTGTGTGGTAGTACTCCGGGAGTAACATCAAAATGGATTTGGTGACAACACGGCACTCTGTTCTTTTCCTATGCTACTGGAGCATATACAATACTGATTTTCACAGTTAACCCTGCAAGAGTAAGCAGTATATTTGTAAATGGCTTCTAATTGTAGACTTGATTTCTATGTGTGTGTGAATATTGGAGTGTGCAGCTACTGAATGTATGAATTTCTGGAAGGGCAGGGGGCAAAGAATGAATGATGACCCTGTCTGTTTCTTTGCATCTGTGAACATTCTTATGAGTATGCCTCGTGAAGGTGCGTGTGTGTGGGTTTGTATGGAGTTGTGTGTTTTGTATTGTGGGTAAGATACCGGCGTATAAGGGCATGCTCAGCATGCTCTCCCTTCTCTCTTTCCTCCAATACTCCTAGACTGTCAGTTGCTCTGCGTCCGCTCTCTCGTATTTAATTTCCAATGGAAGGGGCTGGACCATGGGCCTCAGGAAAATAACAAAATCAATTGGCTAGAAATGACATCTGCCATGAACTGCTATGGAAATGCTCCTAGGTGCCGTAGATGAAATCACGGGACCTAATTGTGGGCTGATTTATTCACTTGTCTAAGTGTATCATCATTGACCGTGCTGCCCGAGAGCCATGGTGGACCAGTCATACATAACACACAACACAGGAATTTATTTACCAGATCCATTATTCACAGCACCAGCAGGGGAAGTGTTCCCCTTCTTTTATTAATTCAGAACTTTGCAGCCACATAAAAATGAAATAGCTACAGTGACATCTGTCACTTTGTTTAAATGAGATAAATATATCTGTGTCCACTGTGGTTAAGACATTTGGCTGTGTGTCCTAGGCAGGTGGAAAAATGGGATATTTCTCTTTTATCCAGGCTTTGTCTTCCAGTCTGCTTTCCGTAGTGCAACTTCTGCCACTGCGATCTTCATACAGAAAGGGGTGCGAAGGGTGGCGATTGCCAGAAATTTTAATCTGCCATGTGTACCTTTAAATAAAATGTTGAAAAATGTCTCAGAAGTGATTTTGAGCTAGGGGCAGAAAGAATTTATATGGCTCTGGGGGTCTCGGTGGGGAATTGATCCAGGTTGGAGGTATGTTTTTTTGCTGTCGGCTCTTCAGAATGGTGGGGGGGGGGGGGTCTCAGCGCACTATTGTCTTTGTGTTCTAATGATACCCTTTCACCTGAGAGAGACTGCAGATGATGTCAGGACAGCTGGGTATGTGCGGGTCATGTTTTCCAGCTCATTAGGGGTCGGCATCTCCCACCCCAGTCCATTTAACTGCTGTTTTAATCCACCCTCACTGATTCGGCACATCACCACAACAGCGTTCCTTCATTTAAAAACTTTATTTTTGTAGTAAAAGCCAATCTTGCAGTGTGGGACAGCAGATTTACTGTGCTCCTTGTAACCCATGTATGCACAAAGCACAATGGGTCATGAATAATTAAATTATATTTGGAATTTATCACCAATGAGGTGCGAGAGTAGGATCAGAGAGGGAACCATTGCAGGCTTCTGAGATAAAAGCCTGACACTGTGATCAATTCTAATTTAAATACAATAATGGAAACCCTTATTTTGCAAGTGCCATTTTTCCCTGGACCATAAAGCTAAACTAGAAAGTATTCAAATAAAACCAGAGTTCAGTGATGTGTTTGCTGAAGGACCAGTAAATAATAATAATAATAATAATAATAATAATAATAATAATAATAATAATAATAAGAAGAATAATAATAATAATGGTTGCGCAGTGGGTTGGACCGGGTCCTGCTTTCCAGTGGGTCTGGGGTTCGAGTCCCGCAAGACGTCCTGAGTGTGTCCCCTCCCCCTCTACCCTTATGCCCTGAGTTGCCGGGTTAGGTTCTGGTTCCCCGCGACCGCGTATGGGACAAGCGGTTCAGAAAATGTGTGTGTGTGTGTAATAATAATAATAATAATGCATTTCTGCTGTTCCCTGATGGTGGCAGCACAGAGAATCCCAAAGGTGTAGCCCAGGGAATGGGTGACCTTGCTGTAACTGAGATTCTCTGGAGCAGGGCAGGCAGCAGCTGACTGAACACAAATACACGTCCCACATTTTTATGGGAGAGTAACTAACTGTTGTTTTGAAGTGTGTTACTTTTAATGCACTAAGAATAAATTAACAAACATGAGAAAACTGGAAGCTTGGAGGAAGTTTTCAAAAGGACAATTATTGCATGGTCCTCCCAGTGTGGATTTACTCTGTGGAGAACCGCACATTTTCCATTCAGTATTTTTCTGACTACTGTTGTTATTGACCATTTTTTAACTGACACCTTTGTTCACAGTGACTCACACTATTAGACAAGCAAATTGACAACTATTTACCCATGAATACAGCAGGGTAATCTATACAGTATTAATTCAGAGAAAGTACCTTGATCAAGGGACCACAGAAGGAATGAGGATTTTTAACTTGGGTCTTTCAATGAGAAGGCCAAAGCTCTAAGCACTGCAGTCCTTGTTACCTCCCAAGTTATGCTTGCAGCATATTTTTCTCACATATTTCGCTGTTGTTAGGATTTTCGCTAACAGAAGATTAAGAGTTGAATGAGAAATGCAAATAATTCTATGTGAGGCAATCATATACAGGAAGAAAGCAGATTCAAACTTGAGTTTAATGATTATTGGGTGGTGGGAATGACT
Organism: Scleropages formosus; assembly: GCF_900964775.1. Taxonomy (NCBI): domain Eukaryota; kingdom Metazoa; phylum Chordata; class Actinopteri; order Osteoglossiformes; family Osteoglossidae; genus Scleropages; species Scleropages formosus. The sequence goes on along the minus strand of NC_041816.1, from coordinate 8,876,823 downwards.
GATACCACAGAGAGTTTTGTTACTTTCTCTAAACCACAGAGTCTGTGATGCTCTGCAGGGTGACTTCATTCTCCAGGGCCTGCTGCAAGATCAGTCCATCCTGAACATCTATCCCCAGGGAAAAAAGACCCCAATCACTACCCTTCAGAACTCAGAATCAGAGGTAAAGAAAACATGTTGCATGAGACTGATAATTAAAAGGGTATTGTGACATGTTCAATCCACCTTCAAGGCTTCCCATGGAGTCTTGCGTAAATGTGAAATGCAATTTCACAGTATGGATAAAGAACTCTCTCATGAGAATGGCAGTTCCTTAAACATCAGTATTGGATATCAGGCTGTATCAATGTAGCTATAATCAATGCAAATTTTAAGAGGCAAACTGCTGACTCAGAAAAAGATGGGGATTCGACAAAACTGACAGGAGAAGGGGAGAGTGACTTTTCCAGATGTTGTGGAAATTGCTTTCATCAAATGCTACAAAAAGTGACATGCATTTAATTAAGCAGCACAGCTTAAGCATAACTGTGACAAGACAATAATCAAGTGCTATAATTCCAATGAGGAATTTGTAGAGTGGCCACCACAAATTCAAGTTCCTCACACATTTCCATGTACTGCTTTATAGGTCAAAAGTAGGATTTTATAATCTAATCCAAATGTAACCGTGAGCCTATGCAACGATTTAAGTACCAGTGTTATATGGTCGTACTTCCTAGTGCTAGTGACAATTCTTGCAGCAGCATTTTGTACCAACTGTAGCCTGGATATAGTTTGGTATGGACAACCCTATAAAAAAGCATTACAATAGTCCAGCCTGCTTGAAACAAAAGCATGAACCAATTTCTCAGCATCCTGTCTTCATAGGAATCACTGTAATTTAGCTATGTTTCTTAACTGAAGGAAGCACAATTTATACAACGGGGTGGATCGGTGCTGCAGGTGTGTATTTGTGGTTGGAGGAAGGTGACTTCAGTGAGAGGCCTAAGAATTCATCAAGGCAAGAAGAAGTGTTTGGGGGGACAAGGGCAGGGGCCCCATGTTGATAGCCACGACCTACGGAGTGGTCCAAATAAGTCGGGTGAAGTCCAGGGGCAGGTTGCACACCAAAGACCACAGAACATTAATACCTCTGTCATAGAGGAGACAAGACCAAACATGGATGCACAAGGCAGCATTGATCATGGGGAGGATGCGGGGCAGATGATACCAAGACGGGTAGGGAAGGAAAGGCGTAGGGGACGTCTGTTAACGATGATTTCAGAGGGATTTTAAATGGTTTGAAGGGTATGGCTGAGTCTAAGATAAACCAATTGGGTGACATTAATATGATTATGGGAAGAAGAGATTTGGGGTGTTCGAGAAGAAGCATAAGGGTGAACAGAACGTGTTAAAGTCAAGACGGCAGATGGAAATTGAGAGGTTGATTCAGGAAAGAAGACACTTAAAAAAGCTTTGGAAACGAGCAGATGAGGAAGGTAGAGGTGGTATTAATATCTTGCAGGAAGAATTGAAACGTAGGTTGGTAGTGTTGAGGAGAGCAGAAAAGCTTAGATTCAGGAGAAAGAAGAAGGAGCAGGCTAGGGTGGCATTTTTTAAGGACCCATTTAAATTTGTGAAGTCCTTGCTTGAGGAACAGAAGTCTGGTTGTTTAAATGTTCAAAGGAGGGAGTTGGAGAGCTATCTGCTGGAAATGCACACCAATGGTGAAAGTGAGAGGGTTTTTGAAGTACCTGCAGATATTCCTCCATTAAGGGAGATCGTGGCGCAAATGGACGTGTGTCCTCCAAGGTTGAAAGAAGTACAAGAGGTGGTACGGCGTGCGAGGGCAGCATCTGCTCCAGGACCCAATGGGGTTCCTTACCGGGTTTATAAAGGTGCCCTGGATATTTTAAAGTTTTTGTGGAAGCAGATGGTGGTAGTATGGAAAAAAGGTATCATTCCAAAAGAATGGCGGCGAGCAGGAGGGGTATTTATACCCAAAGAGAAAGATGCAGTAGATATAGGGCAATACAGGCCAATATGCCTTCTTAATGTTGAAGGGAAAATATTTTTTAGTGTTGTGGTACAGAGGTTGTCTGCATATTTGCTGGCCAACAACTTAATTGACACATCTGTGCAGAAAGCAGGAATTGCGGGTTTTTCAGACTGTTTAGAGCATTGTAGTATGATCTGGCACCAGATAAAGGAGGCCAAGATGGAAGGTAAAAACCTCCATGTGATTTTTTTGGACTTGGAGAATGCCTTTGGTTCAGTGCCGCATGTTTTGTTGTGGAGGGCATTTGATTTTTTTTAAAGTCCCAGAGTGTATTACGAGACTGGTTAAGGTGTATTTTGAAGACATCCAGTTTTATTTTTGTACCAAGCAATACACCCCATCTTGGCAGCGGCTGGGGATTGGCATAATGGCCGGATGCACAATCTCGCCTCTGGCTTTTACCATGGCTATGGAGGTGTTAATAAGGGCGTCGAGATGGGTGGTTGGGGGTATGAGGCTGAAGGATGGTTCTCGCCTTCCGCCAATCAGAGCGTATATGGATGATATGACTGTGCTTACTACTACTGTCCCGTGTACTCGTTGCTTATTAACAAAGTTGAATAGAAATCTAAAGTTGGCCGGATTGAAAATTAAGCCTAGTAAGTGTAGGCGCTTGTCGATATTTAAAGGAAAGTTATCACAGGAGAATTTCCAGATTGATGGGCAAAAGGTTCCGTCAGTTGCTGAAAGGCCAATTAAGAGCTTGGGTCGGTGGTATGACTCCTCACTAAGCGACAGGGAGCAGGTTAAAAGATTAAGGGAGGATATAGTGCAGGCAGGGGGTGCAGTGGCACAGTGGGTTGGACCACAGTCCTGCTCTCCGGTGGGTCTGGGGTTCGAGTCCCGCTTGGGGTGCCTTGCGACGGACTGGCGTCCCGTCCTGGGTGTGTCCCCTCCCCCTCCAGCCTTACGCCCTGTGTTGCCGGGTAGGCTCCGGTTCCCCGATGACCCCGTATGGGACAAGCAGTTCTGAAAGTGTGTGTAGTGCAGGCAATTAATAGGATTGATAAATCTTTTTTACCAGGGAAGCTGAAGGTTTGGTGCCTTCAGTTTAGTTTATTGCCTCGTATTAGATGGCCGCTAACTATATATGAGGTCTCTATGTCAGGGGTTGAAAGACTGGAAAGGGCTATGAGCAAAGTTATTAGGAGATGGTTGGGGGTTCCTCATTGTTTGAGTAGTGTGGCTTTGTATGGAAAGGGGGTCTTGGAATTACCACTGACTAGTCTTGTGGAAGAATTCAAGTGTGCCAAGGTTGGCTTGGAATTAACATTGTCAAGCACAAGGGACCCAGTGGTGAGATCGATTCCTGTAAGTTTAAAAACAGGATGTAAGTGGGATCCACGGGAAGCTGCTGCGCATGCGCAGACAGCTCTTGAGCACAGAGATGTGGTCGGTCAGCTGCAGGTAGGTAGGGCAGGGCTTGGTGCCAGCGATCCAATAAAGTTATGGAGTAAAGCTAAGTTGCCGGAGTCTCGGAGAGGAGAAAGATGATGGTTTGTTTTGTCCGCGAACAGGAAGAGGAGACGAGGCGGGTAACTGCGACATCACATGGTGTGCAAGGGCAATGTTTGGCTTGGGAGGATGTGGAGAAACGGAAGATCAGCTGGCATGATCTGTGGGCGATGGACGCCGGTTGTCTTAAGTTTCTCATCGGAGCCACCTACGATGTTCTCCCCTACTTCACAGAATCTTAATCGCTGGGTAGGTACAGAGCTGATTTGCAGCTTGTGTGGTGGTATAGCCTCTTTGAGGCATATTTTGTCTGCATGTAAGGTTAGTTTATCTCAGGGAAGATATACTTGGAGGCATAATGAAGTGTTAAAATCCTTGGCATGCTGGTTTTAGAACAAGCAGGTTGAAATCAATTCACTCCTGCGGTGTGGGAGAAATAAAGTAATTTCTTCTGTGTGGGAAGGGGAGAGCGTTGCTTGTCACACACGTGGATGCGGTGGTACGAGTTTTAAGTGGGGTGAAGTGCGTGATTGGAAGTTGGTAGCGGACGTGGGAAAACGACTGCAGATGCCACAGTGCATTGCGATCACGGCGTTGAGGCCCGATATTGTGCTGTTCTCAAAGGGCACACGGATGGTGTACTTCATTCAATTAACGATACCCTTCAAAGACGCATTGGAAGATGCCTTTGAGAGGAAGAAATTGAAGTACACTGAGTTGGCTGGTGAAGTGAGGGAGCGAGGCTGGTAGTGCGTTATTAGACCAGTGGAGATTGGTACAAGAGGGTTTTTTGCAAAATCAACCACGTCGCTACTGCTGGAGTTTGGTTTTAGAGATCAGTCATTAAGAGCAGCGATTAAAAGCTTGTCAGAGGTAGCAGAAAGATCCAGTCAGTGGTTGTGGATGAGGAGGCATCAGGGTGTTTGGGGGAAGCACACTTGAGTGGGGAGTACTCGCCTATGTGAACATCAAATGGTTTGAGTTTTGTTGTCACCTCCATATGCTGATGTGGTGTGTTGGTTGGTTTGTTGGCGGTCTGTGTATTTCTGGGGTGGGAGGTTTTTTGGTGAGTGGAGTCCCCAGGATGGCATTGCGGGCATGGAGGAGGGTGGGTCTGGGACGCCAGATCTCGCCGTTGAGCCTTCTGGAGATGTCGTGGGCTCAATTCAATGAAACATCAACGAAGGAAGGTGCCCACTTGACAACCCTAACGAAGTGCTCGCGGTGGCTCCTGGCGAGGAGGATGGTGCTTGCCCATGATGTGGGTTGATTTTTAGTTTTTTTTTTTTTTTTATGTGGAGGGAATTGTCTGGTGGGGGTGAGGGGTGTGTGGGATTTTAGGAGGGATGGAGTACTGTGGCGTGGTTGGGTTGTGTCCAGCCCCCCTTGATTTTGGCACGAGGAGTTGAACATCTTTCCCTGTGTATTATTGCAAAGCATTTACTCAAGATACAAATAACAGCTTTCCATTCAACAGGACACCCAAATTATTGACACAATCTGTACGTTTGAAACAAATACCATTTGTTGTAAAGATTGGTCTGATTATGTCGACAGCTTTGGTATCACCACCCACCAGAAGTACCTCTGTTTTACTGGCATTTAGAGATAAAACATTTTTACTCATCCATAATTTCATCCTCCTACACACACATACACATCCACAACGCCAATAACATCAGAGACCATAGACTACCTCCGTACACCTTGCGCACACAAATACACACCGCCTCCTCAACTGCGAATAGACCGAATTTACCTCTGCAGGACTTTGCACATGTACGATTTCCATGTTTACATTGCGCACTGTACATTTTATACACATATAAAACCTCGTTTCTTGGATTTTTGCACTAATAATAATTTTTGTAAATTTGTGATTTAAGCCTTGTGTTTTTCTTGTGTTTTTCTTTCCTTATGTCCTTATAATTTAGGTCATAGGCTGCTGAGAGGATTCACAGAGTAAGAATCTCATTGTATGGTGTAAGGAATTGTTTACTGTACACATGACAAACTCTTGAATTTGAATTTTATATTGGTAAAACAATTACCTAAAGACGCCGCGTGATCGATCATCAGGCTTAAGTGAAACATAGAGCTGTCTGTCATCGGCATGTAAATGTAAATTCACATTGTGTTTGTGAATGATGTCACCCAGTGGTAACATATACAGTGAGAACAGTAATGGACCCAATACAGAGCCCTGTGGCACATCATTCTGAACTGTAGTTGAGACCGAAGGGGTGCTGTCATCAGATTTCAGTACAAATTGTTCATGGTTAGCTAGACACAAGTCAAACCACTTCAGAACAGTACCCCTTAGTCCAACCAGGTTTTCAAATCCACTGAGTAGGATACCACGGTCTACCTGCAGCTTTCAGTAATTTAGTGGGGATTGGGTCTAAAGGACAGGTAGTACCTTTCATAGAGCGAATTAGCACGGTAATTTCCTCTACAGTTATTATGTAGAAGCTACTGAAACAGTACAGACAACTAATATTATCATCGTCAGAAGCACTTACAGCGGCTAAGACAGAACTAGAGGGCACTATGGATTCACAGATATTCTCTACTTTATTATTGAAAAATGACATAAACTCATCATTAGTAATGGAAGCAGAAATGCATTGTTAATCTTTGTGTTTACCAGTTTACATTTAAATTTATTCATTTAGCAGACGGTTTTCTCCAAAGCGACATACATCTCAGCAAAAATACAATTCATTATATTAAGAGAAAGAGTTATAGCTGCAGACACGTGATTCTTAAGGAAACCTAATTTGTTACTTTCCACTTGATGCACTGATGTTCATCGCTCGAGTAGGTGCATAAAATGCAGGACAGATGAATCCAGATTTTTTTTTTAATGCCAGAGTAGCGGGTGTGTAAAAGCCTATCTGGGGAAGATGATGAAGTTACGGTGCATGGAAATTTACTTCACACATGAACTGGACAGATCTTGGGCTAAATGGGTCGGGAAAAGGTGAGTTTTCAGACCCTTCTTGAATTTAGACAGAGTTTCTGCAGTTCTGAATGAGAGGGGAAGGTCATTCCACCACAATGGAGCCAGAACCGAGAACCTCCGTGCTTTACCTTTAGTGCGTGGGACCACCAATCGAGCAGAAGTAGGCGAGCGAAAGGGTCTGGCTGGGGTGTAGTGGTTGGTCAAGTCTTTTAAGTAGCTGAGAACAGTTCTATTGATGCATTTGTAGACGATAACCAGGGTCTTGAATTTGATTCGGGCAGCTATAGGAAGCCATTTCCGAGAAATAAGTAGAGGAGATACGTGGGAACACTTTGGCAAATCAGCACAACTCGTGCAGCAGCATTCTGAATCAGCTGCAGAGGTTTAGTCTCAGTAGCAGGAAGGCCACACAGAAGAGAGTTGTAGTAGTCCAGACGTGAAGTCACCATGGCCTAGACAAGTAGTTGTACAGAGTGAGTTGTGAGCTAGGGACAGATCCTACAAATATTATGCAGGATGTACCTGCAAGACCGGGCTGTGGCTTCAATGTGCCGAGAGAAAGACAGACTTTAGTCAATCGTTACACCCAGGCTCTTGGCCGAGGAAGTAGGCAAAATGAGTGAGTTATCCAGTTTGATCGTGATAGGTGGACAGGCCAGCTGGGAGGTGAAGAATCTCTGTTTTGGAGAGGTTAAGCTGGAGGTGGTGATCAGACATCCATGCAGTGATGTCCAACAGGCAGGCAGTAATGCGTGCAGAAATGTCTAATGTTCTGATGGAAAGGAAAGGAAGAGCTGGGTATCATCAGCATAGCAATGGTATTTGAATTCATGGGAGGCTATGACCAGGCCAAAGGAGGAGGTGTAGATCGAGAAGAGGACCTAATATTGAGCCCTGCGGGACACCGGATGAGAGAGGCAGAGGAGAAGAGCGAGAGCTCCGCCAGCTCACTTGATAGGATCTGTCAGATAAGTAGGACTCAAACCATTTTAGTGCCGCTCCTTTGATCCCAAGCTGACTAAGAGGGGAGAGTAGAAACCGGTGCTTGACTGTGTTGAATGCTGCAGACATTTTAACTTTATTGCACAAGTTGATTTGTTGAACCATGGTGAGTTTCTTACAGTTTGAATGAGTTTATTTTTTTAGTGGAACTGCAGGGTCTAGGGTGGATTTTACCCATGAATTATACTCAGAAACCATTTGATCAAAACTTGTTCCAAAATCTGATCTTCTAATATAATCAATAATTTTAGCAGTAGTACTTTCATCAAGGGGTGCGGTGGCGCAGTGGGTTGGACTGCAGTCCTGCTCTCCGGTGGGTCTGGGGTTCGAGTCTCGCTTGGGGTGCTTTGTGATGGACTGGCGTCCCGTCCTGGGTGTGTCCCCTCCCCCTCCGGCCTTATGCCCTGTGTTGCCGGGTAGGCTCCGGTTCCCTGTGACCCCGTATGGGACAAGCGGTTCTGAAAATGTGTGTGTACTTTCATCAAGTGGGGCACAGTGGTGCAGTGGGTTGGACTGGGTCCTGCTCTCCAGTGGGTCTGGGGCTCAAGTCCCGCTTGGGGTGCCTTGTAACGGACTGGCTTCCTGTCCTGGGTGTGTCCCCTCCCCCTCCAGCCTTATGCCCTGTGTTGCCGGGTTAGGCTCCGGTTTGCTGTGACCCAGTATGGGACAAGCGGTTCAGACTGTGTGTGTGTGTGTGTGTGTGTGTGTGTGTGTGTGTTTCTATTTTCATAAATATACCACACAATTTTAGTCTTACTGTTTTCAGACAGCACGGCAGGTATACATCAAAGGTAAATAGGTAATGATTGGAAATAGTCTCTTTTAAAGGAATAATATTTACATGAGAGGGGGCGCGGTGGCACAGTGGGTTGGATCGGGTCCTGCTCTCCGGTGGGTCTGGGGTTCGAGTCCCACTTGGGGTGCCTTGCGACGGACTGGCGTCCTGTCCTGGGTGTGTCCCCTCCCCCCTCCAGCCTTACGCCCTGAGTTGCCGGGTTAGGCTCCATGACCCCGTATGGGACAAGCGGTTCAGAAATTGTGTGTGTATATTTACATGATGAACATCACTGTAGGTTATGATGAGATCGAGCATATAGTTATGGGAATGAGTAGAACTGTTAACAGCTTGAGTTAAACTGACGGAGTTTGAGAGAGGCATAAAACCATTGTTCATATAAACGTGTATCCAATGACACGTCTATATGAATACTGAAATCATCCATCAAGATTATTTTGTCATGAGTAATGACTAAATCAGTTAAAAAGTTACTAAATTCCTTGAGAAAAGAGAAGTACGGTCCAGGTGGAAGGTAAATAAGGAATATAATTATATTGGCTTTCAGCCTGAAATCTAGCTCTAGAACATCAAACAAGGTAAAATTGTCACAATTTCTCTATGTTACTGCTAATCTATTATTGAAAAGAATGGTGAATAGACCTCCATGACGTACAGAATGAGATTTATCAAAATAATTATATCCATCCGGAGCAGCTTCTATTAGCGGAATTGTATCGGACTAACCAAGCCAGGTTTCCGTAAGAAAGAATAGATCGGGCTTGTAACTTAATATTGTTTACTAGAACAGCTTTACTTGTTAGTGAACGAATATTTAATAAAGAGCATTTTATATTACAGTTTGGCCTCTGTGGTAACTTGAGAATGTCTGTTTTAATGTATTTCAGGTTTCTCGTGCAAGAGTTCCTATCACTAATCTTGTTAAACGCCATGGTCTGATAATAGTTTGTATTTTTTGGTTGCACTTAACGGTTTTCTTTAAAGTTTCGAGGCCCACACTGGACACACACGCAATGCCCGAAGCCACTGTGTTGCGGCGAACGGGCAGCACAGGGTGCAAGGCTGGAGGGGACACACCCAGGACAGGACACCAGTCTGTCGCAAGGCACCCCAAGCAGGACTCAAACCCCAGACCCACCAGAGAGCAGCACCTGGCCAAGGCCGCTGTGCCAGTGCCCCCCACACCGGACAAGGCACAAGAAACCCCATCAAATGCAAAATGACCACTGGTACCAGAACAAGTAACAGACCCATTGACACACACAGCTGCTAAAGAAGATGACCCATAGCTGAGTCAATTGTGCAACTTGCAGGCCAGGTTCTGGGACAGAACAAATGAACCCCTCCAGTTGAGGTATACGCCATGACGTTTTAAAAACCCTTCGCCTTTCCCAGAAATCATCTGTTATTAATAAATGAAATGCAATTACAGCAGCACCACATCTCCAACCACCTGTTAAAGGACACCAGTCTACTGTACACTATGACCCCAACGAAGAGTCTAGGTAAAGTACCAGACACTATTAAATTATGACATTTCCTTTTGGCCTTATTACACATAGAAATAAAGTGGCTCTTTAACACCTCAGACTGCTGGTAAAAAATATCATCACCGCCAACATGCACCATCATAGTTGACACGGCATTATCGGCCAGAGAACTGACATGAGCCTCGATATCAGATACGTGTCCGTGTGGAAAACACTTCACCATTACCCTTCAATTCCAAGGACCCCGAACCTTAATATTTCAGATAGCTGAATCCCCCAAAATAAGCACATTATTATTATTATTATTATTATTATTATTATTATTATTATTATTGGGTGAACGGTTTATAGTAGTTTTGGATTTGGACGGGAGAACCCAAACCAGGAACCTGTGGCTTAGGCTTCACTTTATTCGATTTACTCTGAAGAGTTACCCACTCGCGGTGAAAGCAGTCCAGGGTATCCACCTTCTTACTAGCTGTACTGGGTCCAGGAAGTGTCGATGCTGGGTTTGACGCTACAGAGGCATCGGGACACACCAAGTCCAGCCAACTCTCAATTTCTCAAATAAATCAAATCCTTAATGCGCTCTTCTCATTCGCAGACGTTCCACACCAAGTCATTATTTTTCATGCATTTCGAGCAAATGAAATGTTCGACAATGTCAGCAGGTGCAACTAAGCAATACATATTACATGATACACAACACATAGGTAAGCCGTCAGATAATAGGTTCAGAATGGAACTTTCGTCGAACAGGGACTCAATTCTTTCATAAGACGCCGTCTCGGCTACAGGTGCTCGACTCCTCGCTCTGGACACTCTTTTTGGTTCTGGCTCCAATGTGTTGGAATGACCTCCCCCTCTCACTCAGAACTGCTGAATCTCTCTCTACATTTAAGAAGAGTCTTAAAGCTCAGCTCTTCCAGACTCACTTCTCCCATGATCTCTTAAGTGCATGTTAATGTGTAATTGTTTATGCACAAAAACCTTTTGATTGTAATTGCTGAACAATGGATAAACCTTTATGTAGCTACTCATGTGATATACATGTTTGTTCCAGTTTAGTGATTATACATTGTTGATTAATGGATTAACTTTTATCCAGCTACTTGTGTGATGTGCGTTGGTTCATATGGTGGAAAGTAACAAATGAACTGTGCTTAGAATCAGGCATCTGCATCAAATTCTGTCCTTCTGTCTTCAAGATGTATGTCGTTTGGAGAAAAGCATCTGCTAAATAGATAAATGCAAATGTAAATGTTTATGCCCTTTCAGAGGACATCATTTCTGATCAAGGACCTTAGTTTACGTCCCCAGTCTGGAAGGCCTTCTGGGACAAACTGGGAGTGTCCATCAATTTAACCTCTAGTTATGTGCAGGTGACCAGTCAAGTAGAGAGACTGAGTAAGGACATAGGCCCTTTCCCTCGCAGCTGCTGTGGTCAGTCCCAGGCTGACTGGTCACAATTCCTGCCCTGAGCTGAATATGCCCATAACTCCCTGTCTCTCTCCTCCACTGGCTTGTTGCCTCTCCAGTGCCTTTTGGGATAGCAAATGCCCCTGCTTCCCTGGAACCCGACTCTTTGTTAGGTTCTGGCTGTGGATGACTGGCATCGGCAGAGTGGGGAGGTCAGTAAATTTGTTCAGGCTCACCTCTGCGGAACACCGAGGCATTACAAACACCAAGTCGATCGGTGATGTCACATGGTGCTGTATCAGCCTAGGCAATAAGTATGACTTTCCACCAGGGACATTAAACTGAAATTGCCATCCAAGAATCTGAGCCCCACGTGTAGCAAGCCTTTCAAGATAAACCGGAGGATCTCCCCTGTCTCCTACCATCTTCAGCTGCTGCCACAGTTCTGCATATGCCCTACCTTCCATGTTTCCCTCCTCTAGCCTTCCAAGACATCTCTGCTCCACTCCTTTTTTCGGGCTCCTCCTCCTCCCCTTGTGGAGGTGGATGGCTACTCCGCGTATGCCGTCTGGTCCCTCTCAGACTCAATGTGGCGGAGGGGGAGGGTTTGTACTACCTAGTGGACTGAGAAGGATATGGGCTGGACTGGCATAGTTGGGTCCCCACGAGGGGCATTCTTGACCCCTCTTTAATTTCACTTGGCCAATCCAGATCGACCGGTGCCCTGTCTAGGGGTCAGTCCAAGGACCAGTCCAGGGGCCGCTGTGAGCCACCCATGAGGGTACTGTCAAGCCCCAGAGCAAGCCCCTGCAAGATCAGGTTTACACACCTGCAAGGAGCTAAGGTCAAAAAGGCAGATGCATCACTCACTTGCGTCATGACATCTCACTGAGATAATCATCTCCACCCGCTCCTCGCCTCAGCTCTTTGCACCTGTTCCCCATTCCTGCTCCTGCTCCTTGCTCTTACTTCTGACTCATCCAGTTTTGACCTCTACCTGGACGATTCAACTTGGATTTCAAATTTGCATCACGGACAGTGTTTGCACGCTCGGCTTTGACACTTGCTCTGCGACAGTGATTTCGGATTTGCTCCATGCAAAAAGCAATCTCAGTTAAAAAAAACCTGCATTTGCGTCCAACCTCTTGTTTCCCGGCATCCTGTGTGCATTATACTTCAACTAAATTCAGATAACATAATGTATTTCTATCACCAATTTTCAAGTAGGTTCTTCGTGTTGGTACTGAGTCAGATTCCCATAATTCCTCTTATGCCATATTGACCTCTTACCCAAGGTAAGGCATGAGTGTGTTTCTTACTCATGAAATCACTTCTCACCTGATCTTGTAAGTGCATGATAAATGTGTAAGTGTTTGATATTTTTCAATATGAAAATTGTGTATATACACACACACACACACACACACACACACACACACAGTCTGAAACTGCTTGTCCCAAGTGGGGTCACAGTGAACTACAGCCCAACCCAGCAACACAGGACACAAGGCTGGAGGGGGGAGGGGTCACACCCAGGATGGGACGCCAGTCTGTCGCAAGGCACCCCAAGCCAGGCTTGAACCGCAGACCCTCCAGAGAGCAGGTCCCGGCCAAACCCATTGCGCTACTGCACCCTCTATGAAAATTGTACACACATGTACACACACACATTGGCTGAACTGCTTGTCCCATATGGGGTCAAGGGGAGCCAGAGCCTAACCTGGCAACACAGGGCGTAAGGCTGGAGGGGGAGGGGACACACCCAGGACAGGACACCAGTCTGCCGCAAGGCACCCCAAATGAGACTCGAACCCCAGACCCACCGGAGAGCAGGACCCAGTCAAACCTGCTGTGCCCCTTATGAAAACTGTAATTAAATGTAAATTATGGAAAAGCTTTATGCAGCTACTTCTGTAATGCATACTGCCTCATATGGTGGAACATAACAAATTTACTGTCTTGTAGGGACAGCTTATAGTGTAGGTGTTAAAGCTGTTGCCATTGGACCGAAAGGTTGAAGGCAAGAATGATGACTCTGACACTCAATTATACAAGTACATATACAAGTTCAAGCTTTATAAGGAATCTATTTTTACACATAAACCCTACATTTTAGCACATTTCATGAGTGAAAGTGTTGCTGAAATAGCACATATTTAACATTACAGTTTGTGACAGGATCCATTACAATTCGTAAATCTGTTATAGAAATTAGCTCAAGCTTCAGAAATTGGGTTTTATAAAATTGTGGCATTGAAGAATTAATCTGGCTTGGAAACAGTCAAGTTACACAAATCATGCCAAATTACCCAAGCAGTTTGCAGAAAATAACAAAGTTAGCTGGTATACTAAACTGGCTATTATAGTATGCATCAGTTGATATTTTATCAAGCTGGTGAATAACTCATCATTTAAATGAGTCTAGATGAGGAAAGAAGATGGAACCTCAAAACTGTGCATTTATATTGTAAACACATTTGGAAGTATTTCTTTGCTTCCTATTTCTGGTTCGGAAGTTTCTGATTTAAATTAACAGCTTGTAAAGTGATCCCCATGCTCGGGTTTAATCAAATTGCCCCAAACTTCTATTGCAATTATAACTAAAATAATTTATTCATAAACTCCTGCACACATTTTTAATTTGCCGAAAAGTGGCAGGCTGTACCTTGCCTGTTATTAATCCAAGTATAGCACAATCAGCTTGTTCTTTATTGATTAAAGGACTTTATTAACTTGCTAAAATTTTCTTTGCCTGAGAACAGTTTCAATGTACTTTCAACAGGCAACTAATTACATATTGTCATCAGTTGTTCAGTGTATCTCTTTGGTGGCTACAAAGAATAAAAGGGCTGCTAATTCTACCTGCTACCACCATTATTATGTTACCCACTTGGCCCCTAAATTTTGAACCTCACCCGAGGGTTTACTGGTGCCTCCCCTAGGACCTCAACAGGACACATGGGAGTGAGGCTTTGGTGCAGCTGTGACTGTCTCGCGGAGGAGAAGAGGAGTTCAGCAGCTGTCATGCATGAAAAATGGCAATTAGGGAGCCGTCTCCTTTGCGACTCCTCCTCATGGCTCTCCTTTCAAATTATTTTTGGGGCCTAATTACTTTTTCAAGTGAGGGCCTTGGATTTAAAGGACAGACATCTGGTGGTACTGTAGGGCACACTCTGGCAAATTATTTCCTTATTCATTAGAAATTCTGAGGTACTAATAATTGGGTTATTTTTCATAGCAACATTGAACTACGGATAAAAATACCAGTGCACGTAAAGAACCTATAGAAGATGGGATTAAAGAGTTCCTGTCCCAATGAAATAGATGCCTCAATTTCAATTTCCTCAGTGATGCTGTATTATAGAGCTTCTTTTTTGATGGCTACAGCTTGTATTTCAGAACAACACTTGAAAGTTAACTTTGTCTCTTTTCCATTTCCTTCTAAAAGTTATATTGCAGTAGACCTTCTTCATGTGCCATCGGGAACACCTTGTGCACAACCCCTCATAATGAGAATTTAAAATATGCGATTACTTTTCATCCACCAAAATAATAAGAAGGTATAAGACAGGCAATATGCATGCTCATTTATGGCCATCAAATTATGTTGGAATATGTCTTCTGTTGATTGAGATGGTACTTTTGGACTGTGGATTTGGTATAATCTAATCATGCTTCTGGTATTGCATTGAAGTATCCCTACATTTACATTTATTTATTTAGCAGATGCTTTTCTCCAAAGCAAACTCCATGTAGTGTTCAGCCTACACTCCTTATTCACCAAGGTGACTTACACTGCTAGATACATTACCTAGAAGGGGTCACTCACCCAAACATCAGTGAAACACACTCTCTGTATTACTTACACACTATGGGTGAATCTGAACAGCATGTCTTTGGACTGTGGGAGGAAACTGGTGCACCCGGAGGAAACCAATGCAGACACGGGGAGAACATGCAAACTCCACACAGACTAAGCAGGGATCAAACCTTTGTCCTCTCTCACCACCCAGGTGCTGTGATACAGCAGCACTACTCGCTGTGCCACCATGCCACCCAAAAGTCAATAGTGTGCTGGTTGTATCCAAGACAGCATATAAATATCTGGTGTAGTTTGACATGTCACAAGTGGCAGGTAAAGTAATAGCTCAAGCTGTCACACTGCATGTAAAGGGCTTTTTCTGAATCCTCCTGCTGCTGTATGACCCTTGCCTGTGGTACTTCACCTGAACTGATACAGTAAAATATCTCCAACCTTTATAAATTCATCATTTTAAGTAGCTTAATGTACAAACCATCATTGTAATTCACATTTGCAAAGGTGTCAGATATACAATGGTACAAAATAATAACCATCATACTCCATCTGTTTCCTTTAATTGATAATGTGAATGTTGTGGAAGTTACACAAGGAGAATATTTAAAATTGCATAAGTACATTACTATTTATATTAAAAATGTATTTATGGTCATGAAGTCATTTGAAAGACTGGTGTTGGCCTACCTGAAGGACATTACTGGGCCCTTACTGGACCCCCTGCAGTTTGCTTATCGAGCAAACAGGTCTGTGGATGATGCAGTCAACATGGGACTGCACTACATCCTGCAACATCTGGACAAACAAGGGACTTATGTGAGGATCCTGTTTGTGGACTTCAGCTCGGCCTTCAACACCATCATCCCACACCTCCTCCTGTCCAAATTAGCCCAACTCTCTGTGCCCACCTCCATCTGTCGGTGGATCACCAACTTCCTGATGGACAGGCAGCAGCTAGTGAGGCTGGGAAAATTCTCATCCAAGGCTCGCACGATCAGTACTGGTGCCCCCCAGGGATATGTGCTCTCCCCACTGCTCTTCTCCCTGTACACCAATGACTGCACTGCAAAAGACCCGTCTGTCAAGCTTCTGAAGTTTGCAGACGACACCACACTCATCGGCCTCATCCAGGATGGCGACGAGTCTGCTTACAGACAGGAGATTAAAGAGCTGGCTGTCTGGTGCAGTCATAACAACCTGGAGCTGAACAGGCTCAAAACGGTGGAGATGATTGTGGACCTTAGGAGAAACACCCCAGAATTACCCCCACTCATCATCATGAACAGCACTGTGGCAACAGTGGAGTCATTCAGGTTCCTGGGCACCACCATCTCACAGGACCTGAAGTGGGAGCTCCACATAGACTCCATTGTGAAGAAGGCCCAGCAGAGGTTGTACTTCCTTCGCCAGCTGAGGAAGTTCAATCTGCCACAGAGGCTGCTGATGCAATTCTACTCTGCAGTCATCCAGTCTGTCCTCTGCACCTCTATAACTGTCTGGTTCTGCTCAGCTACAAAATCAGACCTCAGAAGATTACAGCGGATAGTCTGGACGGCTGAAGGAACCATCCTGACACACACACACATTTTCAGAACCGCTTGTCCCATATGGGGTCGCGGGGAACCGGAGCCTACCCGGTAACACAGGGCGTAAGGCCGGAGGGGGAGGGGACACACCGAGGACGGGATGCCAGTCCATCGCAAGGCACCCCAAGTGGGACTCGAACCCCAGACCCACCAGAGAGCAGGACTGTGGTCCAACCCACTGCGCTACTGCACCCCCCCCATCCTGACACCCTTCCTACAATTTTTTTTTTTTACAAAGTACACAAATATTTACATGAAATACAGGAGTAGCAGCTAATCTGCCTTATCTGGGGATGATCATAAAGTTATGGTGCATGAACATTTACCATACGTGAACACCATACGTGAGCAGAGTACAGTTACAATTAAAGGCTATGATGTGACAGTGGTCAGTGGCAGAGGATGCAAAGACTTACGGAGACATAAATCCACCAACCAGTGCGATTTGTCAGACATCACCAATTAGATATATCCTCTATT
Source organism: Scleropages formosus (assembly GCF_900964775.1). NCBI lineage: Eukaryota > Metazoa > Chordata > Actinopteri > Osteoglossiformes > Osteoglossidae > Scleropages > Scleropages formosus. Next base: position 8,859,775 of record NC_041816.1, on the reverse strand, counting down.
TAGGAAAAAATCACTAAAATAGAAATGTAAAGAAAATTAGAAAACTTTTCAATATCCTTTAGATGGTAATTTATAATGCAGAATTTCCTCCCCATCCTAAATTTGAGCAGATTGGTTTCTTCCTTGCATTTTTCATTTCCATACCTATCTGTCTGACTGCTGCCAACTTTTCTAAAATGGAGTTTCCACAGTTACAAACAAACAAACAAAATATTTACACTTTGCATGACCAAATGATTTCTTACAATGCTTTCATATTACCGGGCCTGTCAGTAATTCATACATTTAGTATGATCAAGTCAGTTTTTGACTTGAAGACCTTCAGAAAAGGGGGTGTGGTGACACAGCAGGTTTGGACAGGTCCTGCTCTCTGGTAGGTCTGGGGTTCGAGGCCTGCTTGGGGTGCCTTGTAATGCACTGGCATCCCCTCCTGGGTGTGTCCCCTCCCCCTCCAGCCTTGCACCCTATGTTGCTGGGTTAGACTCTGGTTCACTATGACCCCACTTGGGATAAGCAGTTTCACAGAGTGTGTGTACCTTCAGAAAACCTAATTGTACATTTTTACTTGTTGATGAGTACTAAACATGTTATATGTTGATAGCACATTCAAGAAAGTAAAGTGGTATAAAAACTTAGTACTCTTTTTAATACAGGACATGCGAGAGACAACATAAAATGATGTTTATAAAATATTACTTGCCATAATTGTTATGACTGACACTGTGATAGTTTACAGCTTTCACCTTTAAATAATATTTGGCAAACAAGGTCTCCGCTTCACTGCCACTTTGATATTTCAGAGAAGAAAGTGTAGATTAAAAGATTTTTAAATAACAGCTAAAAAAAAAAAAAAAAAAAAAACAGAAAAGAGAAATGTGCCACCTGTGCTTATTGCCACCTGTCTTCTATGAGCATTGCTCAAAGTCCTTACAGGATGAATCCATTGAAGTAGATGATTAAAGGCAAACCCAGTCAAAAGGGTTAACATGAAAGTCTTCATGAATGGAAAGGTGTCCGTGCAACATTCATTTGACAAAAATGCTTTTTAAATAATTCTGATTACAAAGCAAAGGTGCTGCGCACAAGGGTGTTAGAAAAGGCACAGATGCTGGAACATAAACATCTATGACCCAGACAGAGTTATGATGGCGTTAGTGACAGATCAAAACATTCCTCTTTTTTCAGAAAATCAAAGTGTGCTCCCTATTGTACACTACAGAAAAATTCAGACAAAACTAGAGCATGTAAACATATCTCATGAAGAAAGATCTTTGACACATGACCAGATATAGTATGAATGCCAAGTAAACAAATGCATGTTTTCTAAATGACTAATTAAAAGGTGACTGAAAGTGCTGCAACCTAAGTAAAAGTAAAAGCTATTTCTCTCTTTCGAAAAGCTCTGTGGCCAAGACAAGGAGCTGTTTGTACCATAGTGGTCAGAGCTGCTACCTTCCATTAAAAAAGTACCCAAAGGACCTCACCTCCTGCTATAGCATCCTTGGTAATTACTCTGAACTGATGCAGTAAAATTTTATGCCTGTATAAATGGGATAATTATTGTATGTTGCTTTGCAGAAAGTTGAATAAGTGTCAGCTAAATTAAAAAAATGCTGAGAAAGTGGTCTGAATAAAACAGAAAAAACTGGTGCACCTTCTCAATGAGAAGAAAGGACCTTTGGTTCTTTACCGCCACCATGTCTCTGCTCTCACAGAATAAAGGGAAGACTGTCTCCATGCATCCAAGAAAACTTCACCATTACTCTGAATTGTTTGCAAATATAAAAGTTTAGTCCAAAATACTTTTGCCCTGGGGGCATGGTGGCACAGTGGCGCAGTGGGTTGGACTGGGTCCTCCTCTCTGGTGGGTCTGGGGTTCGAGTCCCGCTTGCGATGGACTGGCGTCCTGTCCTAGGTGTGTCCCCTCTCCCTCCCGCCTTATGCCCTGGATTGCCGGGTTGGCTCGGGTTCCCTACGACCCCGTAAGGGACAAGTGGTTCAGAAAGTGTGTGTGTGTTTGCCCTTTGGTTTTCCCATATGTATAACTGATATCAATTATAAATTACACAATATCAATCTAAAACTACTGTATATCACAAAAGTTAATTCAGCTAGCTTTGACTGAGAGCTGTTCATTAATACAGTCATGTGTCGCTTAACAACTGACCACATATATGATAGTGGTCCCATAAAATGGGGTCCCATAAAACGGAGCTGAACAATTCCTATTGACAAGCAACATCGTAGCCATTATAACATCATAGCACGTGTTACGTGTTTGTGGTGGTGCTGATGTAAAAAAACCTACTATGCTGCCAGTTGTATAAAAGTATAGCACATACAATTATGTACAGTACTGTCATGCTTCCGACCCAAGTGCAGCGCAGGGGCGCACAGGCTAGGGGATGATCCGAAAGTCGTTGTCAGGAAACTAGTGAAGGTCACTGAGGAGCAGACGTCGTTACAAGAACAATCCGTAAACAGTGAGTCGAAGATTAGGCAATGGGTCGAGGGAGACGAAGAGGGTGAGGAGAGTCAGGACGAAGAAGGTTGGGAACGGGAGCAAGGATGGGGAGGTCAGGAAAAAGGTAAGCAACACTATTCGAGAGAGGTGAGCGAAGAGTAAGGCTGAATGTGGTTCTGTGTATTCCTGCGCTCCAGGCTTCCCTTTTATTGCCCTGGTCCCTGATCAGTCGCACGTGTTCCCCATTGCCGAGGCGGAGGGGGTGACAGTACCCCCCCCCACGAGCGGCTCACGGGCCTGGACGCGAGACGGTCAGGGTGATCCCGGTGGAAAGCAGTGCGCAGGTCGGGGTGCAGGATGATAGCCCTCCCATAGCCCTCCCATAGCCCTCCCAGTCAACCAGGTACTGCAGGATGCCGCCCCACCGATGAGAATCCAGCAATGCCTACACCTTATAGGCGGGGGCGTCCCCGTCCGCCAAGGGTAGCAGAGGTGGTGAGTCCAGCGGCAGCTGGTGCAGGGATGTGACGCAGGGCGTGAGAAAAGGGTATGTGGAACATTGGATGGACCCTCAGGTGCGAGGGCAGATGGATGCAATAAGATACTGGGGTGACACAGCGGGGGATCTTGTATGGACCAATGTACCAGGGGCTGAACTTTTTGGAGAAATAGGCTCCCCAGAATCCTCTGCCTCGGCATGAAGGAGAGAGAATGCCTCCGGCGGTCCTCCTGTTGCTTCGTCTGGGCCTGGCTATGTAGGAGATGATGCCGAACGGTTCTTTAGACCTAGGTACTGGCCTGGTACCATGCGTCCACCACTGACATGTCACTGGAGGCAGGTTGCCATGGGAACAATGGGGGCTGGTACCCCAACATGCACTGAAAGGGAGAGCAGCCAGTGGATCCATGAGGTAGGGCGTTATGTGCATATTCGGCCCATGGTAAGTACCATACCCACTGCTGGGGCTGCTCCATGCAGTAACTGCACAAGAACCTGCTTACATCCTGCTGAAGTCTCTCCACTTGCCTGTCCGCCTGCGGATGGTACCCCGACGTCAGGCTAATGGACACGCCCAGCTTCTGCCAGAACGCCCTCCACAGACGAGAGGTGAACTGGGTCTCCGGTCCGACACTATGTCCTCTGGTAAGCCAAAGAGTCAAAACACATGGAGGAACAAGACCTCTACGGTTTCTAGTGCCGTCGGGAGCTTGGGGAGGGGCACCAGGCGGCAGGCTTTGGAAAAACAATCAACGATGGTCATTATGGTGGTCTTACCGTCTGAGGCGGGCAGGTCCACTAAGAAATCAGTACTGGAGCCCCCCAGGGATGTGTGCTCTCCCCACTGCTCTTCTCCCTGTACACCAACGACTGCACCGCGAAGGACCCCTCTGTCAAACTCCTGAAGTTTGCAGACGACACCACACTCATCGGCCTCATCCGGAATGGCGACGAGTCTGCCTATAGACAGGAGGTCCAAGAGCTGGCTGTCTGGTGCAGTCATAACAACCTGGAGCTGAACACGCTCAAAACAGTGGAGATGATCGTAGACTTCAGGAGAAACACCTCAGCATTATCCTCACTCATCATCATGAACAGCACTGTGGCAACAGTGGAGTCATTCAGGTTCCTGGGCACCACCATCTCACAGGACCTGAAGTGGGAGTTCCACATAGACTCCATTGTGAAGAAGGCCCAGCAGAGGTTGTACTTCCTTCGTCAGCTGAGGAAGTTCAACCTGCCACAGGAGCTACTGCTGCAATTCTACTCTGCAGTCATTGAGTCCGTCCTCTGCACCTCTATAACTGTCTGGTTCGGCTCAGCTACGAAGTCAGACATCAGAAGACTGCAGCGGATAGTTCGGACTGCTGGAAGAATCATCGGCACATCCCCCCCAGCTCTCCAAGAACTGCACTCGTCCAGAGTCAGTAAAAGGGCGAGCAAAATCATTCTAGACCCCTCACATCCAGGCCACTTCCTCTTCGAACCCTTGCCATCTGGCCGGCGCTACAGAGCACTGAGCCAGGCACAAGAAAAGTTTCTTTCCTCAGGCCATCTACCTCATGAACACCTAAATCTCTCCCCTAGAGAGTAAACCAGTGCAATACATAATGCTATTTATATTTATAACTATTTATCACATTTCTCTTACACTCCCTTGCATTTGTATCTAGCGACTATTTTTGTACTATTTTTGTATATTGGGTACTTTATATTTTTTAAATATTTTTTATCGCTTGCTCACATACTCTATCTTCTCATCTGTGTCTTGTCACTGTCATTCTGTCTGTGCTGTGGTAGTTCCTGTCACCAAGACAAATTCCTTGTATGTGCGAACATACTTAGCAATAAAGCTCGTTCTGATTCTGATTCTGATTCTGAAATCCAGTGAGATGTGAGAGCATGGTTAGTTGGGCACCAGTAGGGGTTCCAGGAATCCCGCCGGCTTTTGGTTGGAAGGCTTGACTTGGACGCACACCCTACAGGCCCAGACATAGTCCTGCGTGTCCTCAGGCAGTGATGGCCACCAGAAATGCTTTTGGAGGAGGGCCTGAGTCTTACTGTACCCTGGGTGGCCGGCTGCGAGATGATCGTGGGCCCACTGCAGGATCGTGGCCCTCAGACTGGGGGGGAACGTACTGTTTTCCTGCAGGTTTACCTGGTGGTTTGGCTTCTGTGGCCCGAGCACGGACGAGGTCTTGGTTGAAATCCCATTGCACCGGAGCCATGAAGCAGGTCCGGGGCAGGATATATTCTGGGTCTCATTCAAGGGTGTCCCGATTGTGCATGTGCAAGAGGGCATCTACCTTGGGTTCTTACTGCCAGGCCGATAGGTAACGGTGAAGTTAAACTGGGTAAAAAAGAGGGCTCACTTGACTTGTCAGGTGTTGAGGTGTCTCACTGACTGCAGGTACTCCAGTTTCTTATGATCTGTGAGGACAACGAACGGATGCCTAGTTCCTCAAGTCAGTGCCTCCATTCCTCCAAGGCCAGCTTCACAGCCAAAAACTCCTGATTTCTGATGTCGTAGTTCCTCTCTGCCTGGGACATCTTCCTTGAAAAATAGGCACAGGGGTAAAGTTAGGCGGGTCCCCTTGGTGTTGGATCAAGACGGCCCTGTTTCTGAGGCATCCACCTCCACCACAAATGGAACATCGGGATCTGGATGCCTAAGTATGGGTGCCGTCGTGAACCTATTCTTCAGGGTGTCGAAGGTGCGTTGTGCCTCCTCTGTCCAGGGGAGTCTGGCCTTCTTGGAGGAGGTTAGGGCCGTCAAAGGAGTGGCTAGAATACTGAAAGCCTGAATGAACCAGCGATGAAAATTGGCAAAGCCTAGGAATCGCCGGAAGGCTTTTACTGTGGTCGGCCATGGCCAGTGGAGAACCGCCCTTACCTCTTCTGGGTCCACAGCCATTCCCTCTTTGCTAAGGATGAACCCCAAGAACGAGACCTGCTTCTGGTGGAATTGGCACTTCTCTCCCTTGACGAAGAGGAGATTCTGTAACAACCACCAAAGAACCTGTCAGACAAGAGGCACATGTGCATCCAGAGATGAGGAATAGATAAGAATGTCATCCAGGTAGACTAGAACTCCACGATTGATAAGGTCCCCAAGGATGTGGTTAACAAAGGCCTGGAAAACACTGGGTGCATTAGCAAGACCAAAGGGCATGGCCAGATATTCGTAGTGGCCAAGGGCAGTGCTAAAAATGGTCTTCCACTCATTGCCCTTGCGTATCCTTACCAGGTTGTACGCACTACGCAGATCCAGCTTGGTGAACCATTGTGCTTGGTGGACGTGTTCCAGGGCTCCTCTGATGAGTGGCAAGGGATGCGGGTACTTTACTGTGACAGGGTTAAAACCTCGATAATCAATGCAGGGAGGGAGGCTGCAAGGATTGGATCGGACTGGGCAAGGAACAAGGAAATGGCCCAGGGTCCCACAGTAGAAACAGAAGTGGCTGTGGACCCAGCACAGTTGTTTGGCAGTGGTAAGGCAACCCTCGATCTTTGGTTGGAGCCTGACTTGTCATTCAGGGACCGGGCTCGGGCTAGGCTTCCTTTCTCCGGCGAGGTTGTCAAGTGTGACTGCTGTCTTAATGAACCGATCCAGAGTCCACCTCTCACCCCGGAATGCGAGCTCCTTTTGTAGCCTGGGGTTCAGTCCGTGCCAAAAGCAGGGGAGTTGGGCGGTCGCGTCCCAGCCACTGAGTTCAGCCAGGGTCCGGAACTCCACTGCATACTCGGCAGCGGAGCAGTTGTCTTGTTCCAGGTCCAAAAGGCGCTTGCTGGCAATCTGACCCATGCACGGAATCCCGAACGCTGCTTGGAAGCGGGCTTTGAAATCTTAATACGTGCTGCTGGACCAGGTTCCCCTCACAGCGGTGGCCCAGTTCAGCACCCGGCCCGTCAGGAGAGAGATCAGGTAGGTTACGCGGTTCTGGTCTGAATGATACACATGTGGCATGCTGGCAAATACGAGCTCACACTGTAACAGGAAGCTGGTGCAGCGGGACGGGGTGCCATCATACCTTACAGTGACTGCAAGTCGGAGATCGTGTCCGCTAGGTGGCGCTGGCGGGGGTTGCAGCAGCGGTGGCTGGTATTTCCGGGACCAGGGCGGCCAGTGTGCTCAGCCCCTCTCTGTACAGCATGCTTCTTATGTCCTGGCACGAGCCAATCAGGCGTCTGAGGGCTTGCGCATGTGCTCCCAGCGCAGCCTCCTTCCCGGCGAGTGCATGTCGGTAGCGTTCCTGCCCTGCTGGCTCTGTGTTCAAGGCGAAACCATCTGTCATGCTTCCGACCGGGAAGTGAGTCATCAGACCGAAGTGCAGCGCAGGGGCGCACAGGCTAGGGGATGATCCGAAAGTCGTTGTCAGGAAACTAATGAAGGTCACTGAGGGGCAGACGTCGTTACAAGGAGAATCCAAAAACTGGGAGTCGAAGATCAGGCAATGGGTCGAAGGAGACGAAGAGAGTGAGGAGAGTCAGGACATGGAGGGTTGGGGAACAGGAGCAAGGATGAGAGAGGTGGATCTGAGAAAGGTGAGCAAAGATTAAGGCTGAACGTGGTTCCGCGTCTTCCTGCACTCCGGGCTTCCCTTTTATGCACCCGTCCCTGATCAGTTGCAGGTGTTCCCCATTGCTGAGGCAGAGAGCGTGACAAGTACACAATACTTGATAATGATGATAAACGCTTATGTTACTGGTAAAACAGTATGTTGTGTTATGCCACCAGCAGCATCATAAATGTCGTGTTTTCTGTGTCTCTGACTGCATCGAGGTTTTACCATCTCGGTTTGTATAAGTACACTCTATGCTGTTCGCACAATGACGAAATTGCCTAACGACACATTTCTCAGAATGTATCCCTGTCGTTAAGTGACGCATGTCTATATTAAACCCCCGCCATAAAAATGTATGAAGGCTGTGTTTGCAGTGTCTGGAGCACAATTATAACCATACTGCCTTCTGGTACATTTATGAACTCCCAGGTTTATTGTGCAGTCAGTTGGAGTGTAAGTCTCTAGGTTGCCAGTCTGATGAAGTCTAAAAGAAAATACAGTTAAAGGGCAAATATATAGGCCCAGCACAAGTTGCAGAAGACTAGATCTGCTGACATCCTTGTGGATTGTGATTTGTAACAAGGACGACTGCGGAGCTCCTCCGTGAACCGCCACCTTATCGTGGTGGAGGGGTTTGAGTGCCTGAATGAGTCCAGGAGCTATGTTGTCTGGGGCTACATGCCCCTGGTAGGGTCTCCCATGGCAGACAGGTCCTGGATGACAGACGAGACAAAGCGCGGTTCAAAAACCCCTTATGACAAAAAAATCAAGGCGTCCGTTTACCCCGCCCGGTATGGGGTCACCGGGGCCCCACCCTGGAGCCAGGCCTGGGGGGGGGGCTCGCATGCGAGCGCCTGGTGGCCAGGTCTATGCCCACGGGGCCTGGCCGGGCTCAGCCCGAAGCCACAACGTGGAGCCGCTCTTCGGTGGGCTCACCACCTGCCGGAGAAACCATAAGGGGCCGGTGCGTTGTGATTTGGGCGGTGGTCGGGGCCGAGTGCCCGGCCGACCCAAACCTCGGGCGCCAACTCTGGTTTTTGGGACTTGGAATGTCACCTCACTGGCGGGGAAGGAGCCTGAGCTGGTGCGGGAAGTTGAGAGATACCGTCTAGATATAGTCGGGCTCACTTCCACTCACAGCTTGGGTTCTGGAACCACTCTACTCGATCGAGGGTGGACTCTCCACTATTCTGGCGTTGCCCAAGGTGAGAGGCGGCGGGCTGGTGTGGGCTTATTAATAGCCCCCCAGTTCAGCCGCCATGTGTTGGAGTCTACCCCGGTGAATGAGAGGGTCATCTCCCTACGCCTTCGGGTCAGGGAATGGTCTCAAACTGTCGTTTGTGCTTATGCGCCTAGCGGCAGTGTAGAGTACCCGGCCTTTTTAGAGTCCCTGGGGGGCGTGCTGGAAAGCGCTCCCACTGGGGACTCTGTCGTTCTACTGGGGGACTTTAACGCCCACGTGGGCAGCGACAGTGATACCTGGAGGGGCGTGATTGGGAGGAACGGCCTCCCTGATCTGAACCCGAGCGGTGAGTTGTTATTGGATTTCTGTGCTAGTCGCGGTTTATCCATAACGAACACCATGTTCATGCATAAGGGTGTCCACCAGTGCACTTGGCACCAGGACACCCTAGGTCGGAGGTCGATGATCGACTTTGTAGTCGTTTCTTCTGACCTTCGGCCATATGTCTTGGACACTCGGGTGAAGAGAGGGGCTGAGCTGTCAACTGATCACCACCTGGTGGTGAGTTGGATTCGATGGCAGGGGAAAAAGCTGGACAGACCTGGCAGGCCCAAACGCATAGTGAGGGTCTGTTGGGAACGTTTGGCGGAGGCCCCTGTCAGAGAGGTCTTCAACTCCCACCTCCGACAGAGCTTCAACCAGGTCCCGAGGGAGGTGGGGGACATTGAGTCTGAATGGACTATGTTCCGCTCCTCCATTGTCGGTGCGGCTGTTCGGAGCTGCGGCCATAAGGTCTCCGGTGCCTGTCGCGGCGGCAATCCCCGAACACGGTGGTGGACACCGGAAGTAAGGGATGCCGTCAAGCTGAAGAAGGAGTTCTATCGGGCCTGGCTGGCTCATGGGACTCCTGAAGCAGCTGACAGGTACCGACGGGCCAAACGGAGCGCGGCTCTGGCAGTCGCCGCGGCAAAAACTCGGGCTTGGGAGGAGTTCGGTGAGGCCATGGAGGAAGACTTTCGGTCGGCCTCAAAGAGATTCTGGCAAACCGTCCGGCGACTCAGAGGGGGGAAGCGGTGTTCCACGAACACTGTTTACAGTGGAAGTGGTGCGCTGCTGACCTCAGCTGAGGATGTTCTCGGGCGGTGGAAGGAGTACTTTGAGGATCTCCTCAATCCCTCCGACACGCCTTCCGTAGAGGAAGCTGAGGCTGGGGACTCGGAGGGGGACTCGTCCATTACCCTGGCTGAAGTTGCTGAGGTAGTCAAAAAACTCCTCGGTGGCAAGGCTCCGGGGGTGGATGAGATCCGCCCCGAGTTTCTCAAGTCTCTGGATGTTGTGGGGCTGTCTTGGCTGACACGCCTCTGCAGCATCGCGTGGAGTTCGGGAACGGTGCCTCTGGACTGGCAGACCGGGGTGGTGGTCCCTCTTTTTAAGAAGGGGGACCGGAGATTGTGTTCCAACTACAGGGGGATCACACTCCTTAGCCTCCCTGGGAAAGTCTATGCCAGGGTACTGGAAAGGAGAATCCGACCGATGGTCGAACCTCGGATTCAGGAGGAGCAATGCGGTTTTCGCCCTGGCCGTGGAACACTGGACCAGCTCTATACCCTCACTAGGGTGTTGGAGGGTTCGTGGGAGTTTGCCCAACCAGTCCATATGTGTTTTGTGGACCTGGAGAAGGCGTTCGACCGTGTCCCTCGTGGCATCCTGTGGGGGGTGCTTCGGGATTATGGGGTTCGGGGCTCGTTGCTACGGGCTGTTCGTTCCCTGTATGACCGGAGCAGGAGCTTGGTTCGCATTGCCGGCAGTAAGTCAGACCTGTTCCCGGTGCATGTTGGACTCCGCCAGGGCTGCCCTTTGTCACCGATTCTGTTCATTATTTTTATGGACAGAATTTCTAGGTGCAGTCAGGGAACGGAGGGTGTCTGTTTTGGTGGCCGCGAGATCTCGTCTCTGCTTTTTGCGGACGATGTGGTCCTGTTGGCTTCATCAAGTCAAGACTTGCAGCGTGCACTGGGGAGGTTTGCAGCCGAGTGCGAAGCGGCGGGGATGAGAATCAGCACCTCCAAATCCGAGGCCATGGTTCTCAGTCGGAAAAAGGTGGATTGCTCCCTTCAGGTTAGGGGGGAGTTGCTCCCTCAAGTGGAGGAGTTTAAGTATCTTGGGGTCTTGTTCACGAGTGAGGGAAAAATGGAGCGGCAGGTCGACAGACGGATCGGTGCGGCGTCTGCAGTAATGCGGTCATTGTACCGGTCTGTTGTGGTGAAGAGGGAGCTGAGTCGTAAGGCGAAGCTCTCAATTTACCGGTCGATCTACGTTCCTACCCTCACCTATGGTCATGAACTCTGGATCATGACCGAAAGAATGAGATCGCGGATACAAGCGGCAGAAATGAGTTTCCTCCGCAGAGTGGCTGGGCGCACCCTTAGGGATAGGGTGAGGAGCTCAGTCACCCGGGAGGAGCTCGGAGTAGAGCCGCTGCTCCTCCGCATCGAGAGGAGCCAGTTGAGGTGGCTCGGGCATCTGTTCCGGATGCCTCCTGGACGCCTCCCTGGGGAGGTGCTCCGGGCTTGTCCCACTGGGAGGAGGCCTCGGGGCAGACCCAGGACACGTTGGAGAGACTATGTCTCCCGGCTGGCCTGGGAACGCCTTGGGGTTCCCCCAGAGGAACTGGAGGAGGTGTGCGGGGAGAGGGAGGTCTGGAGTACTCTGCTCGGACTGCTGCCCCCGCGACCCGGCCCCGGATAAAAGCGGAGGAAGATGGATGGATGGATGGACGACTGCGGAGTATGCACTAATGTCACAAATCCTGCTGTGTCATGCCAACCAGAAGCTGTTTAAAATCTGTTCAGTGCACCAATCAAAGTCCAGCTATATTGACGTGTGGATAAACATGGGTAGCCAGTGCACTGGAATGGAGTTCAAACCACAAGAATAAGCCTGGCTGTCTCACATTTTTTTAAATCATCCAAGAAACTGTAAACTTTCCTTGATGGCAGCTGCTTTGTTAAACACAGTACCTCAGTGAAATGGTGTGCTATTTGTGACTGCTGCTGTTATTTTGAATGACATCTGAGAGCAACAAAACTTTTTTGTGTATTTAAAACTGGGGAGAACAGGTAGTGGAGTGGTTAGAACTGCTGTTTTGCACTACATGGATCCAGTTTCACATTTCTCTTTCTGCTTTAGTACCCTCAATCAAGATACTTGCCGTGAACTATTAAAAGAAACGTTATCTTGCTGTGAAATTAATCAAAGTATGATTTCATGATAAGTGACTTTATCAGCTTTACTTAGTGTAAAAAAGGGCAGGCTTCAAGGATTTGGGGCATACCTTTCCATGTTGAATAATTGTATAAGTTTTTTTTTTTTTTTTAATAAAAATAACTTAAAATAAAATTGTGCCTGGTTGGCGTGAGAAGACAGGGTTTGATCCCAGTCTGTGTGGGTTTGCATGTTCTTCCCGTGTCTGCATGGTTTTCCTCTGGATACTTTGGTTTCCTCCCACAGTGCAAAAAGATGCTGTTCAGGTAGACTGGTGATTCTAAGTCACCCATAGTGTGTGGGTGACAGTGTGTCTCACTGATGTCTCGATGAGTGACCTGTTGCAAGTAATGTATCTAACATTGTAAGTCACCTTGGGTGAGTAAGGTGTAGACTGATGACACTACATAAAGTTCTTTGGAAGTTGCTTTGGAGAAAGCATCTGCTAAATGAAGTAATGTAAATGCTGTATCTGAAATACAACAGACTTCTGGTCTTACAGATGTTCTGCACAATGACACTGTGAGGGAGAAGAAAACGGAAAAATAAAAAGCTGCCTACTGAAAACCATAATTCCAATGTTGTTTAATTGATTAAATTCAGGTTAAGAGGAGGAAATGAGAAAATTAATTGAGCAGTGGTCTTTCCTTGGCCGGCAGGAAATTACTGTTTGTAGTGGCAGGTGGGTGTGAAGCCAGTTCTGTGTTAAATAGTTTTCCTGTACAATGGGTTCTACTGGTTCTATGTGTTTCTGTATTTCTATAACCCCAATTCCAAAAAAAATTAGGACAGCACGGAAAATGCTAATAAAAACACAAAGGAATGATTTGTAAATTTACTTTCACTTGTATTCAAATAAAAACAGTAAAAAGACAAGGTATTTTCATGTTTTACCTAATCAGCTGCATTGCTTTTAGAAGATATACATTTATTCTGAAATTGATGTCTGCAACACATTCCAAAAATGATGGGACAGTTGAATGTTTACCACTGTACATGGACAGGAGGTATACTTTGACTGTTGTGTGTATTTATGAACCAAACAGCAGCTCAGACTATTCGACCTTCTTGGAGAGGGTGGGTGGGATTCTAGACAGGGCCCCACCTACAGACTCCATAGTCCTGCTGGGGGACTTCAACTCTCATATTGGCAATGACTGGGAAATCTGGTGGGGGTGATTGGGAAGAAGGGCTTGCCTGATCTGAACCGGAATAGTGAAATGTTATTGGACTTCTGTGCTAGTCATGGTTTTTCCATAACAAACCCCATGTTCAAACACAAGGATGCTCATAAGTGTACTTGGTACCAGAGCTCCTTGGGCCAAAGGTCAATGATCGACTTTGTAGTTGTTTCATTTGACTTGAGGACACATGTTCTGGAAACTTGGGCGAAAAGTGTGCTGAGCTGTCAACAGATCACCATCTGGTGGTGAGTTGGATCAGATGGTGGGAAAAATTAATGGACAGACTTGGTAGACCCAAGCTTTTAGTGGGGGTGTGCTGAGAACGACTGTCGGAGGACCCTGTCCAGAATGATTTCAACTCGCACCTCTGGAAGAGCTTCTCCTATGTCCTGGAGGAAGAAGGGAAGATGGAGTCTGAATGGACCCTATTCAAAACCTCCATTGTGGAAGCAGACAGGCACAGCTGTGCCCAAAAGCATGTTGATGCCAGTCATGGCAGCAACCCAAGAGCCCGTTGGTGGACACCTATGGTGAGGAATGCCATCAAGCTGAAGAAGGAGGCATTTAGGGCCTGGTTGGCTCTGGGGACTCCTGACTCAGCAGACGGGTACCGCCAGGCAAAAAAAAGGTAGCAGCAGCTGCGGTTGCAAAATCCAGAGCATGGGAGGAGTTTGGAGAGGCTATGGAAAATAACTATTGGTTGGCTTCAAAGAGGTTCTGAAGAACCATCTGGCGGCTCAGGAGGGGTTGGAGGAGCTTCGCTCAAGCTGTGCTCAGCAAGGGTGGAGAAGACCTTTAATGAGGACATTGTGGGGAGATGGAAGGAGAACTTTGAGGAACTCTTAAACCTGAGAGATATGCCTCCCTTAGAGGAGTCAGGGCCAGAGGCTTCCGGGCTGTCAGAGTTCATTTCCCTGGTGGAAGTCACTGAAGTAGTTGGTAAGCTCCATGGTGGCAAAACACCGGGGGGTGGATGAGATTTGCCCAGAACTGCTTAAGGCTCCCAGGGGGTGCGGTGGCGCAGTGGGTTGGACCGCAGTCCTACTCTCCGGTGGGTCTGGGGTTCGAGTCCCGCTTGGGGTGCCTTGTGACGGACTGGCGTCCCGTCCTGGGTGCGTCCCCTTCCCCCTCCGGCCTTACGCCCTGTGTTGCCGGGTAGGCTCCGGTTCCCCGTGACCCCGTAAGGGACAAGCGGTTCTGTAAATGTGTGTGTGTGTGTGCTTAAGGCTCTGGATGTTGTTAAGCTATCATGGCTGACATGCCTCTGCAATGTTGCATGGACCTCAGGGACATTTACATTTATTCATTTAGCAGATGCTTTTGTCCAAAGCGACGTACATCTCAGCAAAAGTACAATTTATGCATTACATTAAGAAAAGGAGACATAGCTGCAGAAATGAAAGTCTCAAGCAAACCTAGTTTGTTACCTACCACTTGCTGCACCGAGGTTCATTGTTCGAGTAGGTGCCTAACACAGGATAGACAAATCCCGGTACCCTCCCACCTTTTTTTTTTAAAAAATATTCTAAGATACACAAACGAGCAAGTACAATGCCAGAGTAGTGGATGAATAAAGGTTGTATCTGGGGATGATTCTGGAGTTACAATGCGTGAACAGTTACACCGTAAGTGAGCTGGAGAGATCTTGAGCGAAGTGGATCTGGAAAAGGTGAGTTTTCAGACCCTTCTTGAATTTAGACAGAGTTTCCACAGTTCTGAGTGTCAGGGGAAGGTCATTCCACCACAACAGACCCAGAACCGAGAACCTCAGAGCTTTGCCTTTCGTGAGCGGGACCATCAAGCGAGCAGAAGTAGACGAGCAAAGGGGTCTGGCTGGGGTGTAGTGGTTGATTAAGTCTTGTAAATAGCTGGGAGCAATTCTGTTGATGCATTTGTACACAGTAACCAGGGTTTTGAATTTGATTCGGGCAGCTATAGGAAGCCAGTGCAGAGAAATGAGTAGAGGAGATACATGGGAGTGCTTTGGCAAATCAAACACAACTCGTGCAGCAGCATTCTGTAGAAGCTGCAGAGGTCTGATGCCATTAGCAGGAAGGCCACACAGGAGAGAGTTGCGGTAGTCCAGACAGGAAGTCACCATAGCCTTGACAAGTAGTTGTACAGAGTGAGGTGTGAGGTAGGGACGGATCCTACGAATATTATGCAGGATGTCTCTGCAGGACCGGGTTGTGGCTTCGATATGTTGAGAGAATGACAGACTCGCATCAATCGTTACTCCCAGACTCTTAGCGAAGGAGCTAGGCGAAATGAGTGAGTTGTCCAGTTTTATCGACAGGTCATGACAGGAGGACAGGTCAGCTGGGAGGTAAAGAATCTTTGTTTTGGAGAGGTTGAGTTGGAGGTGGTTATCATACATCCATGAAGAGATGTCCGACAGGCAGGCAGCAATGCATGTGGAGATGTCTGACGCAGCGGGTGGAAAGGAGAGGAATTGCTGGGTATTATCAGCATAGCAGTGGTATTTGAATCCATAGACAGTGCCTTTGGATTGGCAATCTGGGGTGGTGGTTCCTATCTTTAAGAAAAGGGACCAGAGAATGTGTGCCAGCTATCGGGGTATCACACTTCTCAGCCTCCCTGGGAAAGTCTATGCCAGGGTACTGGAAAGGAGGCTCCGGCCGATAGTTGAACCTCAGAGCAAAGAGGAACAATACGGATTCTGTCCTGACCATGGAACAGTGGACCAGCTTTTCTCCCTCTCACAGATAATTGTGGGAGCATGAGAGTTCGCTAATCCAGTCTACATGTGTTTTGTGGACTTGGAGAAGGCCTACGACCGTTGTTCCCTGAGAAATTCTGTGGGAGGTGCTTAGGCAGTATGGGGTGCCAGGGCCACTACTGCTGGCCATTCGGTCTGTGTACACACGGAGCGAAAGCTATATCTACATACTCGGCATTAAGTCAAGCGCGTTCAATGTGGGTGCTGGCTTCCGCGAAGGTTGTGCCTTTTCTCCATCTTGTCTGCGGTTTTTGTGGACAAGATATCAAGACGCACACAAGGTCAGGAGGACATGCTATGTCGGGGCCAGAATGTGACGTCTCAGCTTTTTGCGGATGATGTTGTCCTTTTGGCACCGTCACACGGATGCCTCCGGCACGTACTGGAATTGTTTGCAGCGGACTGTGAAGCAGCTGGTATGAGGATCAGCACCTCTAAGTCTGAGTCCATGGTTCTCTCACGGAAAAGGATGACATCCCTACATCCTTACCCTTACCTATGATCATGAACTCTGGGTAATGACTGAGCGAATAAGATCGCGGATAGAAGATGCTGAAATGAATTTTCTATGCAGGGTGGTGGGACTCACTCTCCGTGACAGGGTGAGGAGTTTGGCCATCCAGGAGGAACTCGGAGTAGAGCCACTACTTCTCCGCATTGAGAGGAGCCAGTTGAGGTAGTTTGGACATCTGGTAAGGATACCCCCTGGGTGCATCCCTTTGGTGGTAAACCAGGCACGGCCAACTGAGACGAGGCCTCGAGGACCCGTTGGAGAGATTATATCTCCCAGTTGGCCTGGAAATGGCTGAGGATCCCCTGGGTTGAGCCAGAGGTAGTTGTGAGGGACAGGGACGTCTGGGCTTTTCTGCTCTCTCTGTTGCCACCATGACCCTAGTTGGACAAGCGGTCTAGAAAGTGGAGTGGAGTGCTATATGGTGGGAGGGAGCTCTTGCAACTCAGCTTCATTACCACTGTACTCAGCATCTACTTCATTTATAGTTAATCAACATTTTACCATAAGATGCAAATATCATGCAAATACTTCCTAATGCTAAACTCCTTTTATACAACCTGAATAGGAGGTTTCCTTAATATCATGTGTTTGGCTATATATAAATGCCCAATTTTGTCATTCCCACGACCTCGGCACAACTCAGCGCATCTGTGGGTGATCAAGGAGATGGAGCATTACAGGATGACGCCGGACCGACCAGGTCGCAGAACCTCATCGAACCATGTCCTCACCCACTCCTGCAATCTCCTACGATTTCTCCTGCATTTTTGTTTTCCTCCTCGCCCTTGTTCCCGTACCTGTTCCAGTTCCTGTTCCTACCTTGCCCTTGCCGAACCTAGTCCTCTTGTCTCCTCATTCTTGTCGTTCCGTGACCATTGGCTTTGTTTCCTGGAATTGTCAATTCCTTGTATTGACGTCTGCTCGTCGGTGACCCTCGCTGTGACAACGACTACGCATTCTGCCTGCCGATCCTGTATATAACAATACCGTGCAACTGCCCTTGGGTCCGCATCACCCTGGCGAACATGACAAAAATAAATAACTGTCCAAGAGGTCTGTATTGCAGGGGGTGTTGTGGCACAGTGGGCTTGGCCAGGTCCTCTTCTTTGGTAGGTTTGGGGTTCGAGTCCTCCTTGGGGTGCCTTGTGACGGACTGGTGTCCTGTCCTGGGTGTGTCCCCTCCCCCTCCAGCCTTGTGCCCTCTGTTGCTGGGTTAGGCTCTGGCTCACTGGGACAAGCGGCTTCAGCTAGTGTGCATGTGTAGTTCTGTGTTCTTACCTATCAATGCAAAGTACGTTTTGGAACAAAACCACTCTAGAAATTATTTAAACTTAAGTGACAGCAAGAATGGAATGGCCAAATTGTAATATAAAAATTTTGATGCTTAGAACTGTTGTGTATGTATAAACATCCTGCAGCGCCGTGGCGTCGGTGCATGTGCATTGCGCTTATGTGAGCTGTGTGTGTAGAAATAAAGTTGACGCACTCTGTTGCACTGAACCTAGTGTGGACCTGGTTGCTTCATGGATTGCGGACATAACAAATGGCGACGAAGATGGGATACTTACAGTAGGACGGGACCCTGAATGCGGAGGTAGTCCAACTGTGTCAACAGAATTCTGGCGAGCTGCGTTCAGCCAATAAAAGCACCCGCGCACTGACGGCGGTTCGGCGAAAAACGTCAAGATGGCGGGTTTTATCGGACAGATCAAGGCTTATAACAAGAACGCTTTGTGTGACGATTATTGTGACACGTTTGAACAATTTTGTCTGGCAAATAGCATCGACGAAAATAAAAAAGTTGCAACCTTATTAGCAGTAATAGGTGCTGAAGCCTACGCGCTTCTGTGGACGCTGTTAGCTCCCAAAAAGCCTGCGGCTAAAAGCTATGCTACCATTATTAAGACACTGAAGGAGCATTTATCACCAGCTCCATTAACCATTGCAGAACGCTTTTGATTCTATGCAGCAATTCAGGAACCAGAGGAGAGGGTAGCAGAATTTGAAGCCAAGGTACAACGTCTGGCAGAAAAATGTGAGTTTAAAACTTTTCTAGATGAAGCGCTCAGAGACAGGCTTGTTTGTGGGCTCAGATCTGAAGCTATCCAAAGGAAGTTACTAACTGAAGAGGAACTGACATTAAGAAGGGCTGTAGAGATTGCAGTGGCGATGGAAGCAGCTCAAAAAGAAGCCCAGGTTTTAGTACTGTCAAAGACTGCTGGTGCTAGCCACACACCAGGCACATTCCACACCGAGGTGCATCACATGGATCTCAGTAGAGCCCCGAAACAGTCCAAGAGGGGTAAATGAAAGTCGGACCGACCCAGGGTATGCCACCATTGCGGAGGCTCAAATCATACTCCCCAAACCTGTGTCTATAGGGACAAGTCTTGTAATGCCTGCCAACAGAGAGACCACAAGGCAAGCATGTGCCATGGGAGGAAACCCCAATCAGGCCAGAGGGGGCAAGTGCACGCCATGCATAACTCAGATGACAGCAGTACTAGTGATTTAGAGGACCAAGCACCGCAATCCATTCACAAGCTAATGTGTCACTACACAGCGGTTGAGCCACTCAAGGTCGAGGACAAACTCTTGGAGATGGAGATGGACACTGCTTCGGGGGTGAGCGTCATAAACCAAGCCTAGTTTTATCAGATGTTTCCAGGGCTCCCCACTCGTAAGGCCAAGATGTCCTTGACAGTCTATTCTGGTGAAAAGTTGGAGGTGGTCCAGAAGGCTAAGGTGCAGGTTGAAGAACTCGGGAAGTTGTTTGCTCTAGACCTGTACATAGTTAAAGGGACTGGACCCCCACTGGTTGGAAGGGAATGGTTATGTAAGATGGCAGACTGGGAAGCGGTCCAGAGAGTTTTTGGCATTGATCCCAGAGTCGAACAGTCAGGAAGGAGCAACATCTTGTATCAGGACGTACAGAGTAAGAGTCCATTGGGAGAGTTGGTATAGAAATACTCAATGGTCTTTGACAAGAGACTCGGATGATTAAAGGGCATTAAAGCAAAGTTGCAGTTAAAAGAAGGAGCAGTTCTGCAGTTTCATAAAGCTCAGCCGGTCTCATTCGCCAGACAACAGGTATTGTTAGAGCTGGAGACAGAAGGCCTAATTGAAAGTGTCAAGTCCTCTGAATGGGCCGCTCCTATTGTGACCCCTTTGAAATGAGATGGTAAGGTGAGGGTGTGTGGAGATTTTTCAGTGACAATTAACCCGGTGCTCCAGATGCCAGTATACCCTCTGCCGTGAATTGAAGAAATATTTGCGAAGCTCGCTGGGGGGGACAGCGTTCACTACACTCGACCTGGCATCGGCGTACCTACAGATGAAGGTGGAGGAAGAATTCAGGCGCTTGTTAACTGTGAATACTCACTTGGGTCTGAAACACTACAAGCGTCTAGTTTTTGGGGTGGCCTCTGCCCCTGTGTTATGGCAACAGGCCATGGACTAAATATAAATAGACATTCCCCAAACACAATGCTACGTTGAGGATATAATCATCACAGGGCGAGCTGAGGCAGAACATTGGACCAACCTGCATCTAGTAATGGCATGCTTACAGGAGTACGGACTAAGACTGAATGGTGATAAGTGTATTTTTGGAGCACCCAAGATGCACTATCTTGGACACGTGATCGACAAAGAGGGGTTACATAAGTCAAAAGAAAAGGTGAGAGCATTGCTTGATGCTCCGCCTCCCAAAGATACACAGAAAGTGCAAGCTTTTTGTGGTATGCTTTATTACTACAGATCATTTATGCCCAAACTGTCAGAGATTTTACATCCTTTGAACCACACACACACACACACACACACACACACACACACACACATTTTCAGAACCGCTTGTCCCATACGGGGTCACAGGGAACCGGAGCCTACCCGATAACACAGGGCGTAAGGCTGGAGGGGGAGGGGACACACCCAGGACGGGATGCCAGTCTGTCGCAAGGCACCCCAAGTGGGACTCAAATCCCAGACCCACCGGAGAGTAGGACTGTGGTTCAACCCACTGCGCCACCGCACTCCTTTGAACCAATTACTGGGAAAAGACAATTGATTTGTATGGGGTGACCGAGAACAATAAGCTTTTAACAAGGCTAAGAAACTGATGCTTCAGAGCAGATGCTATGTCATTTCAGTCCTCAGTTGCCAGTCTGTCTGTCTGTAGATCGCTTGTTGTATGGTTTAGGCGCTGTACTGTCTCACATCATGCCCGATGGTAATGAGAAACCCACAGCGTTCGCGTCCCGGACGCTCATGGATCCAGAGAAAAATTATGCTATGGTGGACAAAGAAGGTATGGCTGTAGTTTGGGGAATATGTAAGTTCCAACAGTATTTGGAAGGTAGACACTTCACATTAGTGACTGACCATCAACCGCTAACCGCCCTGTTTCATCCGTATCGAGGGGGTACCAGTTACAGCGGCGGCAAGGCTCCAAAGATGGGCACTGTTTCCACGAGGCTTTCGCTATGATATAGTCTACTGTAAATCTGACAAGAACAGCAATGCTGATGGCTTGTCCCTCCTTCTATTGCCATTAAACGACTGTTTGGAGGACATTGACTTGTATCATGTTGAAATGGTTGACCCTCTGCCCCTATCAGTCAAACAAATTAAGCTGTACACTGAGAGAGACCCCATACTCAGTCAAGTGTTTCAGGTGACAATGAAAGGCTGGACCTTGGTGCCAGATCAGCAGGGTCCCCTGAAACCATATTACCAAAGACAACATGAGTTGACAACGCATGATGGGTGCCTGCTATGGGGTGTTAGGGTAGTAGTGCCCCCTGTCTGTCGGCAGGCAGTGCTCAACGTCTTACATAGTGGACATTTGGGAGTGGTGAAGCTAAAAGCCCTGGCCCGAAGTTACGTGTGGTGGCCGGGGATGGACCAAGCATTTGAAGACTTGGTTAGAAGGTGTGACAAGTGTCAGCAGTGGAGACCGTCCCCGGGTGGTGCACATTTGCACCCGTGGGAATACCCGGATACCCTTTGGCAAAGAGTGCAAATGGATTTTGCAGGGCCAATCCACGGTAGCATGTATTTGGTAGTGGTGGATGCGTTTTCTAAGTGGCCTGAGGTGATCAAGATGCCTTCCACTACCACCGTCTGTCTTGTGGAAGAGACCAGAATTTTATTTGCTAGCTATGGTCTTCCTGAACAGTTCGTCTCCAATAACGGGCCGCAGTTTGTGTCTGCTGACTTCAGGGCTTTCCTGAAACAAAATGGAGTGCAGCATATCATGTTAGCCCCTTACTATCCGTCATCAAATGGTCTAGCGGAAAGGTTCGTACAAACCTTTAAGTATGGGGTAAAAGGCGAGTGGTCTCGCAAGTGCCTGGACCCGTTTCTGCTGAGTTACAGAGTCGCTCCTATGCAACCACTGGGTTGTTGCCTTCAGTCTTGATGTTCGGAAGGCCCATTCGCTGCTTGCTGGATAGCTGTGTTCCAGACGTGCGTCGGAAAGTGCATCTCAAATCAGCCCCGGTGCCGGCCAGGGGTGTTCGCTCCCTTCATGTCGGTGATACGGTGCTGGCTCGAAATTACGGGAGGGGAAGGAAATACTATACTAAAGGTTACCGGGCCGGTTTCGTATGTGGTCCAAGTTGGACAGGAGATGTGGCGTCGGCATATAGACCAGATACGCTCCAGGGATACCAGCTTCGCCAACCAAAACCAATTGGAATGCAGCATTGACCTAGAAGATCCTGTTACTGAGGGTCCCCAACTCCCTCCACCAGATACCCCAGATATCTCTCAGGCAGGGCCAGAAGTGACTGAACCACGAGAACTGGCATCAGCCCCTGGGACTTTGGCCTCGCCTAACCACCCAGAAAGGTCTCCAGGGAGTCCGACACTGCCTGTGCTGCAGCGCTCAACACGGGTTCCTAAACCACCCCAGCGATTGGACCTGTGACTGCTGGAATTTGGTGACACGTACAAGGAGGCTAGTTTTTGTCTGCAGCTTCTGTTGGCACTTTGAGTTCTTTTAGTGTTTCTCAAAAAAAAAAAGAAAAAAACCTCTGTTGGGGGATCATCTGCTTCAAGGGGCTAGGCCTAGTAGGTGAGGGATGTTGTCTGTGTATAAACATACTGAAGCGAGGAGGCATTGACACATGTGCATTGCGCTTATGTAAGCTGTGTGTGTAGAAATAAAGTTGACGCATTCTGTTCCACTGCGGACCTGGTTGCTTCACGGATTGCGGACATAACAAGAATAATTAAATATTGTCCTAATATTTCAGTCTACAGGGTTAGTGGGAGGCTTTAATTACGAAAGTTTAAAAAGAAACTTTTTCCTTTTGATTTAAAACCTGCATACATTAAAACCTGCATAAATACAGCTGTAGCCCCTATGCAATCTGTTCCCATGTTGTGTTTGTGTATTTGGTGTGTAAAGTTTATTGGCGTAAAATAGTTGTATAAATATGGAGAGTGTACTGTTCTCCCTGCGTGTTGTGCACACCCAGTACGTTAACGCAGTTTAACAGCAAGCCAAACTCGATTCTCACGAGCCAGGATTATGAGCGTCTTGCTCCTTTATTGTCTCCAAATGTGAAAATGCGAGTGAAACTATAATAAACAGAAACAGTAAAGGAAACTTAGTCTAATTACAACAATCGTCATAATAACTAGTTAAATCGTTTGCCGATAGCACACTTAGCATGACACAGCGCGAACTCACAGCATGACACAGCGCGAACTCACACACGCGTTTTACAAGACAGTAACGTGGCGTTACGGCTGAATAAACAGAGTTTACATTACAAAGGTCAAACTTAAAAGCACGTAAACATTTTAGCCAATGTCTGCAAGAACTTCACAACTTACAGTTATTGCTTCCACGGGCGTAGGAAAGCACACAGAACTCAAGACGCTTCCACTATGCCTATCGCAACAGTAGCGCATCATGGAAATAGCACATGTGCACAAATTGCGTATAACTTACGGAAATAAAGGTTCCGCTCAACAAAGCAATTAATCACATGAACTAAACAAATCTGCGGGCAGAACGCTCCCCGTCTGGCATGACTAATGCCACTAAATTTAAGCTGTTTTCTCTCTGTCCTTTTCAATCCCGTTCTTCCCAGTCATTTTCCAGCAGGAGGACGACGTCGGAGATGGGCCGCAGGTAAGTCTTCGAGGTGCCCTGAGATGACGTCCGTACTTCAACTGTGCGGACCTTTCCATCGCTGCTTGGAGAGGTTGACGTGACCAGAGCCATTGGCCACTCATTCCTAGGCGCTTGACTTTGGTGTAACAGCACAATGTAGCGTGCTTAGGTATTCGTTTCTCCAACGGCCCCAGAATTCATTCGCAAGCGCTTGCACTTGCCTCCACTGGCCTTTCAGGAGATCTTTTCCAGTGAAGATTCCTGGTGGAGCATGTAGGCCTGGCTTTTGAGTTAGGAGCATGGCAGGGGATAGCAGAACTGGTGAGGAGGGATCCGATGAGATGGGGACCAGCGGCCTTGCGTTGATTATTGCTGAGGTCTCTGCCATCAGGGTACACAGAACCTCATGTGTCAGGTGAGTGCGTTTGTTTTGTAAAAGCATAGAGTCTAATATTCTGCGTGTCACTCCAATCATACGCTCCCACACTCCCCCCATGTGGGAGGCGTGCGGGGGATTGAACTTCCATGTGCAGCCGTTGCTGTGGAGGTACTTCAGGATGCTGGTCTGCCTCTCATCAAGACACCCCATGCCCAGTTCCGCGCTGGCAGCGACGAAGTTAGTCCCCCTGTCTGACCTAAGCTGCTTTGCGGGGCCTCTAACTGCAAAGAATCTCCGCAATGCATTGATACAGCTGGTGGCATCCATAGACTCTATAACTTCGATGTGTACTCCCCTGGTACTCATACATGTGAACAGAATGGCCCACCTTTTGCTTTGCGCTGCACCTCCACGAGTGCGTCGAGTGACCACCGACCATGGTCCAAATATGTCCAGCCCCACGTACGTGAAGGGTGGAGATGTGTTGAGCCGCTCCGGAGGGAGGTCAGCCATCTTTTGCACTTCTACCTTCCCCCTGAGCTTTCGGCATATTACACAGCGATGAAGGATAGAACTCACCAGCCTCTTGCCAGCAACAATCCACAGTCCAGCCGCTCTGATGGCCCCTTCTGTGAACTGACGCCCCTGGTGTTTCACTTCCATGTGATGGTGCTTCACAAGCAGCTTGGTAACATGGCTATTCTTTGAGAGGATGATTGGGTTTTTTACCTCTGATTCAAGGGAAGCATGTCTGAGACGCCCTCCGACCCTCAGGAGGCCATCACTGATGTAGGGGTCAAGGGTCAGGATTGGACTTGAATTAGGGACTTCTGTGTTTGCTTGAAGAGCAGCATATTCGTTCGGATATGTGTCTCTTTGAACAGACTCTAGTATGAGCCTCCTGGCTGCTTCGAGTTCTCCAGGAGTGCGAGGCCTGCTACATTGATGCCATCCTTTACACATGTGCTGCGATGTGTCGGTGGAGCCTGACTTGTGGGAACGTGCCTGATGTATCAAGAGGGAAACAGCTCTCAACAAGGAGTTCCATGTGGAAAAATGCTGGAATCTTTCAGAGCCAAGTCGCTTAGCTTCAATGTGGGTAGCGAGAGCCGTTACTTGCGGTCTGACGTCCACGTCCATTTCAGGGTCTATCAGTTCAAAGTGCTCGTGCTTCTCTGGCTTTGGAGGCTTATAGAGGAAGTCAGGTCCCTTGAACCACATTGTGTTCATGAGCTGTGATGCAGCCACAGATCTGGTGGCTAAGTCGGCTGGGTTCTCTTCTGAAGGGACGTAATGCCACTGCTCAGGGGACGTTGACTGGCGTATGCGATTCACGCGATTGTGTACGTAGACAAAGAATCGCTTTGAGTCATTACAGATGTATCCGAGGACCACCCTGCTGTCGCAGTAGAATTGTACAGCGTCCGGCTTGTGGTCCAGTTCGTCTAAGATCAGCTCCGCTATCTCAACCGCCAGGACGGCCCCACAAAGCTCAAGGCGTGGGATTGTGGGCTCCGGCTGCGGTGGTAGTTTTGCCTTTCCCAGGACAAATCCAACTTCACAACGGCCATCTTCAGTGACAGCTCTTAGATAAGCTACTGCCCCTATGGCCCAGTTTGAGGCATCGGAAAAAAGACACAGTTCCGTGTACATGGGTCTTGAGAGTGACTTGGGTATATAGCAGCGAGGCACGTGGAGGCTGCTTAGCTCCTCGAGTGACGATTTCCACACTTCCCATTTGCTCATCTTTTCATCTGGCAGAGGAGCATCCCAATCCTGAACTCCACTGGACAGCTCCCGCAACAGCAATCTGCCTCTGATCGTCACTGGTGCTGCCAGACCCAAGGGGTCAAAGATGCTGTTGACGACTGATAGCACCCCACGA
The DNA here is from genome assembly GCF_900964775.1 of Scleropages formosus. Classification (NCBI taxonomy): domain Eukaryota; kingdom Metazoa; phylum Chordata; class Actinopteri; order Osteoglossiformes; family Osteoglossidae; genus Scleropages; species Scleropages formosus. Next base: position 8,833,969 of record NC_041816.1, on the reverse strand, counting down.
CGGGTGTAAGGCTTGTCAGTGACAGCTACTTTAAAGGTGAACATATCTGTGCTGATGTCCCAGCATAGGCCTAGGCTCCTTTGGGCCGGCAGAGTCTCATCATCTAGACCCAGGTCTTGGATGCCTGAGGCCAGTTCTTCTGGTTTGAAGGCTTTCATCACAGTGATGCTGTTTGATGCGATTTTGTGCAGCTTCAGGTTAGACTCTGCAAGTGATGCACAAGTACGCTTCAGTAGGTCTATAGCTGTAGACTCTGTAGGAAGGGATATGAGCCCATCGTCCACACAGAAGTGTCTTTCAACAAAGTGCCTTGTGTCAGCTCCATACTTTGGTTCTCCTTTCTGAGCACCTCGCCGCAGACCGTAGATAGCAACCGCCGGGGATGGGCTATTGCCAAAGACATGCACTCGCATGCGATATTCTTCTATCTCTTTGGATAGGTCATTGTCTTTATGCCACAGGAATCTCAGGTAGTCTCTGTGGTCGTGCTTTACCAGGAATCCATAAAACATCTGTTGGATATCAGCAGTGACTGCGATGAGATCCTTCCTAAACCGTAACAGCACACCCAGGAGAGTATTGTTCAGATCGGGGCCTGTAAGCAGCACTGAGTTGAGGGAGACACCGTGTTGTTGGGCGCTTGAGTCAAACACGACTCGTATCTGCCCTGGCTTCTGCGGATGGTACACCCCGAAAATGGGCAGGTACCAACATTCTTGCTTCTCATGGATGGGCGGTGCCTTCTCTGCATGTTTGTTCTCGAAGAGCTTTTCCATGAAGGAGGAAAACTGTTGCTTCATCTCCGCGTTTTTGCTCAGAGTGCGTCTTAAAGACCTAAGGCGGGACAGTGCTTGCTCTCTGTTGTTCGGAAGTGGGGGACGAGGTGACTTGAACGGTAAGGGAGCTACCCAATTGTTCTTTTCATCCTGATGGACTTCTTTCTCCATAATCTTTAGAAAGATCTCATCCTCGAAGGACATGGCACATTTGTTGTCATTGTCTGTACGCTGAAAGACCATAAGCCCGAGCTTGTCTTCAGGTTGCATAGGTTTTAACGTGGATGTAGAGAGACCATACCTGCGCTCCCCGCCGTAGCACGGTTTTTCCTTTACCCTGATGCTGTTATGACAAGGAGTGAGGAGAGACGGGCGTCCGTTCTGTAGGATGTGGGTTCTGAAGACACTCAGAGTTGGTTTATGAGCATTGTCAATACACACGTCACCTACAATTACCCAGCCTAAGTCTAGACGCTGAGCAAAGGGTGCATTATGTGGTCCATTGAGTTGCTCTCGCACCTTGTGCACACGTATCATGTCTCTCCCTAGCAGGATCATCATCTGCGCGTCAGGATCTAGCTTGGGAATGTGGGGAGCAATGTGCCTTAGGTGAGCGTGCGCGAGAGCGACCTCTGGAGTTGGAATCTCAGATCTATTGGTCATTATCTCATTGCACTCAATGAGTGGTGGAAGGTCCATGCACACACCTCCATTCACTGCTTCAATTTGAAAGCCTACCGCCTTTCTTCCAGTCATCTCCGTGGTGCCTGCGCATGTCTTCATCAGGTATGGTGACAGGTTGCTCTCAACCCGGAACAGGTGGAAAAATTCAGAGCGGGCCAGTGAGCGGTTACTCTGATCGTCAATGATGACATACATTTTGATGGAGTGCTCCGGTTGACCCCGGGGGAAGACACGCACCAGGCACACCTTTGAGCAGGACCGCATGAGGCTGCCCTTTCCACAGACCTTGGTGCATCGTGATGTCACCTCAAGTGGAGGACTGCCTCGTGCTTCTGCGTCTGGTTCTAGAGTGGTCAGTGGAGCAGGAGGTTGGGAGGTGAGAGGGTGCATTGCAGAGCAGTGTCTTTCGCTCTCACACTCGCCGCATTTCAACGTCGCTTGACAATCCTTGGCCTGGTGCCTTGGAGAGCAGCACTTAAAACAGCGTTTGTGTTCCTTTAGGATGCTTTTTCGTTCCTGCAATGTTTTCATTCTGAATAACCTACATTTTTCCAAAGGATGAGTTTTCTTGTGCACAGGGCAGTATCGGGCTAGATCATTGTCTCCTCTCTCAGCCTCTGTAGTGCTTGTGGAGTCTGCGTCAACTGTGGCAGACACGTCTGTCTTTTGCACAGATATAGCAGTCTTGAATCCGCTGTGCTTTGACTGAGTTCTCTCACCTTTGTTATAAGACTGACCGCTGCCAGACAAGGTGAAACTTGGGTCATTTCTGGCCTTAGCCTGGTCATAGACAAAGTCAACAAAAAATGAAAAAGGAGGAAAAGTTACTCTGTGCTGTTCCTTGTATAGTGAGCCGGTGAAGAGCCATTTGTCTTGCAGGGCTGGAGGCAACTTCTCCACTATGGGCTTTATCCCACGAGGAGTATCGAGGTAGGCCAGGCCAGGAAGATAGCCATCATTTTTAGCTGCGAGCAGCTCCATGAGAAGATCGCTGAGCTCTCTCAGTTTTGTGTTGTCCTTAGCCGACAGACGGGGGAAGCTATCCAATCTTTTAAATAGGGCATTTTCCACTATTTCTGGTGTAGCATAGCATTCCCGAAGTCTTTCCCAGGACAGATGGAGGGCAGCTCTGGGGTCAGTAACATAAACGGCACGGATCCTTCTCACATGCTCAGCTGACTCTTTACCCAGCCATTTCACGAGAAGGTCCAACTCTTCACTATATGTGAGCCCCAAGCCCTGTGTCGCATTGAGGAATGAGGACTGCCATGCTCTGAAGTTCTCTGGCGTGTCATCGAATTTGGAGAGACCAGTGGTCACTAATTCTCTGCGTGCTAGGAACTTGGCAAAGTCTAACATGGTTGAAGTGTTAGCATGAGAAGGATGCTGACCATGTTCTCTGCGTGGGTAATCCGATGGTCGTGAAGTAAGTATGCGTTCAGTTGCACATGCGTGCTGATCTGCTGAGGGTCTGAAGAGATTGAGCGGAGGCTTCTCCTCTGCAGCTACAGGTGTTGTTTGCTGAGTATCATTGTTCGCAGCGTGCCGGATTTCATCGTGATGCGATAAAGCAGGAGTCTGAGTACTGACCTGTGACCGGCACCGCACATATTCTTCCGTGCGCTGCTGAATCACTTGTGGCGAGACAGCGCTCCTCACACTTTGCATGTCATCATTTCCCATAGCTGCGGCTGCTTCTAAGATTTCAGCGTTTACTCGCGCAGCTTCCGCTTCCTTTTCAATCTCCAATGCTTCTAATTCTAGATCTAGCCTAGCTCTCTGCTTTTTTATTTCTAGCTGTCTTTTAGCATAAGCCACCTTGGTAAGAGCTGCTTCAGCTGAGGCTCTAGCCTTGGCAGCAGCCTCCATGATAGATGACTCGGAAGAAGATGAGCGCTTAGAGCTCGCTCTTGATGCTGCATGGACTGAAGAGTTGGGTGAAGATGGACGCTGCATGCTTGCGTTCTTCTATTTTTTCCTGGCACCCACCGCTGGTGTAACTTTTCACTGTACTGTTCTCCCTGCGTGTTGTGCACACCCAGTACGTTAACGCAGTTTAACAGCAAGCCAAACTCGATTCTCACGAGCCAGGATTATGAGCGTCTTGCTCCTTTATTGTCTCCAAATGTGAAAATGCGAGTGAAACTATAATAAACAGAAACAGTAAAGGAAACTTAGTCTAATTACAACAATCGTCATAATAACTAGTTAAATCGTTTGCCGATAGCACACTTAGCATGACACAGCGCGAACTCACACACGCGTTTTGCAAGACAGTAACGTGGAGTTACGGCTAAATAAACAGAGTTTACATTACAAAGGTCAAACTTAAAAGCACGTAAACATTCTAGCCAATGTCTGCAAGAACTTCACAACTTACAGTTATTGCTTCCACGGGCGTAGGAAAGCACACAGAACTCAAGACGCTTCCACTATGCCTATCGCAACAGTAGCGCATCATGGAAATAGCGCATGTGCACAAATTGCGTATAACTTACGGAAATAAAGGTTCCGCTCAACAAAGCAATTAATCACATGAACTAAACAAATCTGCGGGCAGAACAGAGAGGGTTATGGTTTTGTAATGTAAAAGATTTAATTTTGGATGTGGTGACACTAGGAGACTGTTCACTAGTGGTGCATATGTGTGTATTATGAGTCTTTTCTCCCCTCGGGGTTTGCTATAGGCTGGACTTTGTACATGCACACTGGAGTGCATCAGCGTCTTCTTTAAGTTATACACGTGTGGCATCCAATAAAGATTTTGAAGGTGTTGGAAACCAACCTGGATGGGTAGCGTTTGTTATTTTCTGGATCCCTAAGTGTCTAGGCGAACCCGACAAGAACGCTCGGTTACATTGGTGGCAGTGGTCTGCTTTGGTTTGTTTGGGTTGACATTTAACGCTCTGGTGCTAATTAGCCTAGCAGTAAAAGCTAGTTGGCATATGTGAGTTCAAGTTCATGCTTCGCGGTCATCATGTGGTGTAAGGATGGCAACAATTTCTGTCCACAACGTGGTCAAGTCAGAGGAAACAGACACATTCAAATTGAACTGCCGCCGTCGTTCTCCGGTGATGAGACGTAGAGCTTTCTGTGCTGGGCGCATCAGTTCGAGGTCGCAGTCAGGGCGCACACGGAGGGAGACAGCGCTGCTTCGTATAATTACGAATTGGCGAGGATTTTACCAAAGTGTTTGAGCAACTCAGCCTTTCTTCTGTGGGACAGTCTCCCTGCAACGGTTCAGACTGATTACAAGGCTGTGAAAAAAAGACTCAAAGAGGCTTTTGGCCAGAAACAGTTTATGGATTGCTTCAGAGCCAGTCTATCAGCCTGCCCTCGTGCTCCACGAGAGAGTTTGGTGGTGTATGCTGCCAAGATCTTCAGGTTGGTGGACGAGGCTTTTCCTGATTATGGAAATGATGCTCAAAGGAAAGAGAAATTTCGTCGTTTCCTGGCGGGTCTGGATCCAGTGCTTAGAGCGAAATGTCACGAACAAGGTGCGACGGATTTGGAGGAGGCTGTGATAATTGCAGGTCGATGTGAGAATGCGAGAGAATGCAGTGGACACTGATTACAGGTGTCTCAGTGCTGCTCGCCATGATGATGCTGGAGGGGCAGTGGCTGCTGTTCACTCTGTGGCTAATGATGGAGGTCTGTACAGAGCAATAGACAGACTGACAGAGGAAATGAGGGACATGAAAATGGAGCTGAGACGCTTGGGTGACGAAAACCGAAGACTGAAGGCCAGAGTGAGTTCTTGTGGTATGGATGAGTGGGGCGGAGGCCGCTCTCAGTCAAATGCTTTGCACCAATGCTGCGGTGGAGGCCGCGGATGCCATTCACTTACTTTTGATGGAGCGCGGAGAGGTCATTCACCGGAGAGGAGGATGGTTCAGCACAGAGATGATTGTGAGTCATTTGTGGAAATTTGGGATCGTAATGGCACGTATACTGCTTGATCTCCTGCTAAACGCAGCCCCAGCCCAAGCCCTCACAGGCGGAACAGCTATGAGGAGGATCCAAAGAAGCGTGGGGTTCGTTTTATGTCTCCTAGCGGACAGGGCCGTCACGGTGGGCTGGGAAACGGACTGTAGCTGATGTTGTGGCCCAAACACCAGCTGTGCTGCCCGAGTGCCCTCAAACTGACACCACTAATGACAGTAATTCAATATCAGAGGACATTAAGGATGAGGTGGGCACTAGCCAGGAGCTGCTGGTGTCATATGTGAAAGGAGTAATTGAAGGTGTGGAGGTTCCAGTATTGGTGGACTCTGGTTCCAGCGTATCTCTTATGAGCACAGATTTTCGCATGTCAATTTCTGCACTTCGTAACCGCCCATTAAGAAAGGACTATGTGGCAGCCCGTGCCGTGAATGCACAGATGCTGGATACTTTGGGCACCATTACAGTTACACTCCAGCTGAGAACGAGCTCATAGCAGCATGCCTTTTATGTCATAAGAGAGACCACACAGACTGTGTTGTTGGGGTGGGACTTTCTGTTGAAAAATCATGCTTTGTTGGACACCAGCCATGCACAGCTGCAGCTCTGGGACATTTCTGTTCCTCTTCTTACTAGCAAAAACTTTGTTCCAGTGTGCTGTAATGTGTCTCTGGCCACAACTACAAACTTACCATCCCTCAGCGAGTCAATTGTGCCAGTTCAGCTTTGTGTACCCAGCACGGCTCAGTTGCCGAGTGACTTTGTTGGTTATTTAGAGCCGAATGTACCCGATTTTGCCAGTCTAGTGGTTGCTCACACTGTCACCGAAGTGCGCAACGGACTGATGAGGGCCTGGATTTTGAATCCTACCGGACAGGACATCACACTGAGACAAGGAATGCACCAGGATGAGTTTTACTCAGTCAGTGAGTCTGATGTCCAGCCTCTCCTGCATTCTGCTGTTGGTGTGGCAGCCGCATCCTCCTCTGGAATAGGGTCTCCTGTATCACTGGAGGTGTCACCTGTTTCTGTATCCGAGAGGGCTGCACTCTCAGCCTTGCTGTCTAAGTACAATGACGTCTTCAGCTCCTCTAAATGGAATGTTGGTAGATGCACCCTGGTGAAGCATTACATCAGAACTGAGGCGCAGGATCCTATCAAACAGTGTGCATATCGTACATTTCCTGAAAAACGTGATTGAAATAGATAGGCAAGTAGCTGACCTGTTAGCTGACTGTATCATTGAGGAGAGCTTTAGTCCCCCGGCCTCACCTGTTGTGCTTGTGAGAAAGAAATGTGGTACTTGGCGATTCTGTGTGGACTACAGGCGCTTGAACAGTGTGACTGTTAAGGACTCTCATCCTCTACCCCGTGTGGATGATACCTTGGATGCATTGGCAGGCTCTGTGTGGTTCAGCACATTGGACTTTTCTAACAGCTATTGGCAGGTGGATGTTGCGGAGGAGGACAGAGAAAAAACAGCATTTACAACTGGGCAGGGGCTCTATCAGTGGTGTTTCATGCCGATGGGCCTCTCAAACTCTCCTGCCACATTCCAGCGTTTAATGGAGCTAGTGCTCAGAGGACTCCCTTGGCATGTCTGCATGGTATATCTCGACATTTTGATTTACAGCAAGACGTTTGAGGAACGCCTGTCTAGTCTGAATGAGGTGTTTGCGAGAATTCAGTCGGCAGGTTTGAAATTGAATCTAAAAAAGTTCCACATTGTGAGAGATCATATGGTTTTTCTTGGACATGTCATCTCTCGCCGGGGTCTCCAACCTGACCCCAAGAACACTGAGAAAGTGAGGGACTGGCCAGTTCCACAGTCTCCTTCTGAGGTCAGGGCATTCATGGGGCTCTGTTCTTACTATCGACGGTTCGTGAAAGACTTTTCAAAGCATGCTGTTCCACTTAATCAGCTTGTTGGAAAGAACATTCCTTTTGTGTGGACGACTGAGTGTGGAATTGCATTTGACTATTTGAAAAAGGTGCTGTCTTCTGCCCCAATTGTGGTGTTGCCCGATTTCAGTGTCCCTTTTAAAATCTAAGCTGACACCTCTAAATGGGCTGTTGGTGCGGTGCTCGCCCAGGATAAAGATGGACTTGAGCATGTGGTTGCGTATGCCAGCCGGGCATTGAACCCTGAGCAGAGGTATTGGTCCACCTTTGATCGTGAGTTGTGGGCCATTGTGTGGGCAGTAAGAGAATTCCGGCACTACGTTGGACTTGCTTCATTTACTATTATCACGGACCATCGTCCACTCTTGGTGCTTCGGCATATGTCTATTGATGACGACCCTACAGGCAGGCGAGGCAGATGGATTTTAGAGCTGGATCCTCTTAATTGGACTATTGTACATAAGGAGGGCCCTCAGCACAAAAACGCGGACGCACTGTCTCGTTGCCCTGTGACACCTGGCGTGGATGACCTAGAGCCCAGTGGCAAGGAGGTGTTGGAGGTGAACGTGGTGAGCTCTCAGCAGGCAAATGCTGACATTCCGAGTGTCTCTGAGGTGGCAGACCCTTCAGAGGAAGTGACTGTTGCAAAGACACAGGACAGTTCAGACAGCATGTTTCCCCTGCATGCTTTATCACACAATGCCTCTGACATCAGGGCTATGCAGGAGGCTGACCCTGATATTAACGCCGTGTTGAGCTGGGTGGAGCAGTCACACAGACCGTCCAGGAAACAGTTAAAGGGAGCCTCTTGGTGCTTACCTAAGTTTTGGATAGAGTTTAACCATCTTACGGTCATTGATGGACTGTTGTGTTGCTCTGTTTTCTGTTCGCTCACGGGTAATCCTATCACCCAAACAGTCATTCCTTCGGCAGTTGTACCGGACTTTCTTTCACAGCTGCATGGTGCTCCAGCTTCTGCCCATTTCTCCTCTGAGCGTGTGTGGGAGCAGGCGAGACGATTATGCTACTGGCCTTCCATGTTCAGAGACATAAAAAATGGTGTGAGCAGTGTAGGGCATGTCAGACTCGCCGTAGTCCTGTTCCGAACCACGAAGCACCTATGGGTGGGTCCCAGACAGTACGGCCATTTGAGAGGGTGGCTATGGACATCTTGGAGCTGCCGGTAACCACCAAAGGGAGTCGGTATGTGCTGGTAATCGAGGACTATTTCACCAAATTTGTCAACTTGTATGCTCTGCTTAACCAATCTGCGCAGACAGTTGCACATTGCCTGTTTGGGGACTATATATTGGTTCATGGCATTCCGGAGACTTTGCACTCTGACCAGGGCCGCCATTTTGAAGCGGAGGTGGTTCAGACCCTTTGCTGGCTGCTGGACATTAAGAAGACGCGTACCACTCCCTGCCATCTGAAATCAGATGGGATGGTTGAATGCTTTAATAGGACTCTAGTGGATCAACTGGCTAAGACTCTCTTGACCTATGGTGGGGAATGGGACGATTATGTAAAGTATGTGGCTTTCCCTTACAACACCATGCCCCACTCCAGCACTCATTTCACATCATGCTTTTTGACCCATGGATGAAAAGCACGGGTCCCTGCTGAGGTATTGATTCCCGCTTGTGCTCTGGACTTACAGATGTCTGGGTCTCATGCTGAGTTTGTTTCCTCAGTGTTAACAAAATTGAACTCTGCCTTCTGTAGTGCACGGATGCACAGTGAGGAAGCTTGTGAGCGTCAGAAACTGTACCATGACGAAGGACTGCGGCACCAGCCCTATGCTGTGGGTGCCACGGTGTGGCTCAGCAACCCAGTGGATAGCCGCATGAAGCTGGCACCCTATTGGAAGGGACCTTATGTGATTGTGCAAGTTCTGGATTCGGGTGGAGAACCTGGACTGACTTATCATATTACCAATCCATTTGACTCTGATGAGAGGGGGCAGGTAGTGCATTATAATAGACTGAAACCTTATACACTGCCTGTTTCTCCCCTGTTGCGAAGCCATACATTCTGTGGCATTCCTGAGTCATTGCCAAGTTCCCCGTCTCTTGAGTCGGCCATGTCTGAGGGTACAGAGTGCATTTCTCCCTAGGAAGAACTGAGCACATCACCTGAGACGAACTGTTCATCTGAGCGGCCTGCTGGGTTAGACCCGCGTGAGTCGGACTGGGAGGATTCTGAAACTGCCTGGCTATCTGAGTGACTTTTGACATACTAAACACCTGGTGACTGTGTTTCTGGGTTCTCCCCTAATTAATTAAAAAAAAAAATTGTGATGGCACATGTTCTGTTGCAGGGCTGTTGTGATTTAATTGCCTTCTGTTGTATACTTCCTGTTTTCCTTGAGCTTTTGCGGTTGTTTGTTTATGGCTTTTTTTTTCTGGGGTTATTGTTCTTGAATAAATGTGGACCATTATTCTGGACGGAGGGGACATATGTAAAAGATTTAATTTTGGATGTGGTGACGCTAGGAGACTGTTCACTAGTGGTGCATGCCATATGTGTGTATGATGAGTCTTTTCTCCCCTCGGGGTTTGCTATAGGCTATAGGCTGGACTTTGTACATGCGCACTGGAGTGCATCAGCAAGTCTTCTTGTAAGTTATACATGTGTGGCATCCAATAAAGATTTTGAAGGTGTTGGAAACCAACCCAGATGGGTAGCGTTTGTTATTTTCTAGAGCCCTAAGTGTCTAAGCGAATCCGGCTAGAACGCTTGGTTACAGAAATTTGATGTTTTTTTTTTTTGGTTCCTATATTGTATGTTTTTCGGTGTTTATTGGCAGGAAACGTGTCATTAGGGACTGCCCAATTGGTGCTGGTTGGGAAAGTGCATGCGACCTTGCAGGGCGGGAAGTTCCGTAGAAGAAGAGGGAGCAGGAAGGAGAGGTTGGAAAACCGCGTGGGGAGAAAGGAAGTTTTTTTAGGAGACCGGGCTAAGAGAACGATCTGGTTTGGGTTCATTTTCGCTCAGCTGTTTCGATAAGCTGCGTGAGCCTAACAGCCAGCAGGCGTTTCCGGGGGGGGGGGAGGTTACTTGGTTTTGATTAGTTTAAGGGAAGAGGGGAACTCAGCACGTGTGTCACAGAGGCACCGTTGCATCAAGTTTTCCGGAGCTGTGACCTAGTGAGGCAGTGGTGCCGGGATTGTGCCAGCGTGAGTGGACCGCAGAGAGAGTGTCGCCAGGACTCACCATCAATGTCGCTTCACGGTGACACCGTCCGGAGAGAGAAAGGATGTGGGCAGGTCGCTGTCGGTTTCCTGCATCGCACGGAACAGTAACGGTGGAGTACTTCCCTCGGTGGTGGACAAGGAGCTCCAGTAAGCGCGCCAATGAGACAGTACCAGAGACTGAGTCATACAAAAAAAAAAAACACGGGTACAAGTGTTCATTTTCTATCCTATCGTTGAGAGTACTGTAATGTTTATATGTCTGGATTAGTTTGTTTTTATATTAAATGTTCTTTGGGTTTGTATTTAACCTTAGTGTTGTGACATTCTGTGTGTGTAAATGGTTTTTGTAAGGGAAAGGAAAAGGGGCTGAGGCTGCTAAGTATGATGCATGGGAGGTTTACACTCACAATATAACAGTAGTATAGCTGCACAATGCTAACTGGGCCTCTCCTCACCCTAGCAAGAGTCATACCCCGCAGTTGGGGAAGCAACAGTAGACACATCCCCAAAGTTAGTTGTTGTAGACACTACTGATTCACCTCCCATGCTAGTGATGTTAAAAAAACAAAAAAATCAGAATTGAGTGGATGAACTACACAGCTAATGGCAGATCTTGTGAGAGGTATAATGATGCACTCACGCCCGCACCATCTGAAACCGCTTGTCCCATACGGGGTCGCGGGGAGTCAGAGCCTAACCCGGCAACACAGGACGAAAAGCTGGAGGGGGAGGGGACACACCCAGGACAGGACTCCAGTCCGTCGCAAGGCACCCCAAGTGGGACTCAAACCCCAGACCCACCCGTGAGCAGGACCCGGTCAAACCCACTGCGCCACCAAACCCCCCTGGTATAATGAAGCCACAGTCTAAATCTCACATCTGAAAATGAAGTAGAGAAAGGTTTACAAATTTTCATACACTCAAATAGGCAGTTTGTGTTACATCAAAAGATTTCTCACACACACACACACTTTCTGAACCGCTTGTCCCATACAGGGTCACGGGGAACCACAGCCTAACCTGGCAATTCAGGGCATAAGGCTGGAGGGGGAGGGGACACACCCAGGATGGGACGCCAGTCCGTCGCAAGGCACCCCAAGCAGAACTCGAACCCCAGACCCACCGGAGAGCAGGACCCAGTCCAACCCACTGTACCACCACGCCCCCTGTCAAAAGTTTTCATTTGTTGTGTATTTATTATTAGTTTTATGTTCCATTAAGTCATGGGGAAAGAATTTGATCTACTCTGACTCATCTCACATGAAACTGATGACTATTGCTAAGCAGAGAAGGCAGCAAGCTACTTTGAATCACTACAGGTGCTCAGAAAATTGTGAGAGAAGTTGATTGCTCATTACGTTTAGCCACGGGATCAATCAATACAACGGTTTATTACACCTTCTTTACTACTTTCTCATCCCACTGTAGCAAACACACATTTCTGAAATTCAAATATAAAACAGTACAAAAAAAAAAACAAAAAAAAAGCCCAATGCATAATTACAAGAGTGATGATGGCTTGACAGCACATCCAAACATGTCAAATTAGGACATTTAACAAATCTGTGTGCTAAACCAACAGCAATAAAAGGTTGCGAGAGTCTAATGAATGAAAACATTTATTGAATAGCATGTCTGACAGGCATCAAGGTAATTATTAGCTTTGAGCTGCACAAATGTATGATGGGTGCTGTGGTGATAAATCTCTTTTGCCTGTGGATAAAAAAACACAAAAACATTTTCACCTGCAGCAGGAGGTGCTTTTTTGCTTCTACGATGTCACAGACCAAAAGAATGACTTGCTTAAGTCACTCAGTAACACCTATTTCAAGCAGAATAATTCAGATAGCAGATTATTAAAGTTTTCTTATTACTGTTTTCATTTAGTTGTCCCTCTATCTATCTATCTATCTATCTATCTATCTATCTATCTATCTATCTATCTATCTATCTATCTATGTGGTTTAATTGTCAATTTAATTTCCTCACAGTGCAGTGTTGTAAGTTTAAACCCAACCCGGCTTTATGTTTGCATGACTTTCCTCCAGTGCTTCATTACCATCCTGCTCTGGTAAAGTGGTCTCAGTGTGTGACACCAGTGCCCTTTCATGACTCGAATCTTGACCACCTGATTGCCGGCCACAGCAGCTCAAGCACTGCTGCTCCTATGCGGATTCCTGGCCTGCACCACATCCTCTACAGATATGCAGCAGTCTTGCCATCGTGATGTGCAGTAATGAACTTCAACATGTGGGTGGGGTGTGCGGTTCTGTTTGTCCACCCATGGTTCACCAGGCATTGAACCCCATTTATTCATTCCTGAGCACCTGCTGGGGATCTTTAGGAAGAAACTGTAGGCAGGAAAAAAGTATAAACCATGCTGCCGGAGCAATGGCGAGATGGAGCTCTACTAAAGCTTTTATTTGTTAGGCAAACGTGAGTGTGAGACGGCGGCCTCCCAGCAGAGCTGCCCAAAAAGAGCTTGTTGATCATTTCCCAGGGAAAACTTCCCCTTTCTCTCTACACAGAACCTGAAAAGTGATATAATCATCTTTCTTTCTTTGCCATTTAGTCAGCATGAAGAGCCAGGCTGGGAAGAGCAGCTGATGCAGAGGAAGACTTACAATTCCAATGCAGATTAAACAGTCTATTAGTTTGTTGGATTTCTGGTCTTTCCGTTCATCACAAAGAGGTAAAAAAATACTGAACAAAGTCCTCTGGAAAGTGAAAGCTGCTGGCATATGGCATCAAGGAGGTTAACTTTGCTTAAGAGGATGGAGGACGACCAGAATTGGGCTCCTTTTCATTCAGCAGCCACCAAGGAAAGAAAGGTAACCATCGAGCTAAACCAAAAGAACAGGATGCCAGCATGCAACAAACCCTCCGGTGGTCATCTCCATAGGCCCAGCGGGGTGGTGTCACTTTCATCAGTCTGACAGAAGGCAAGCGCCATGCTGACGTACTGGAGAACACATATCAAAATGGGAAACATCAATCCACGATAACAGGATATATTTAACAGGTAAGAATAGCAACACGATTTAGGTCATTGTAAATAATTAGTGGGAAGGAACTGTGAGAGAAGAGGCACAAACAGCAGGAGATCAAACAGCCCACAACAATTTAAAAGGAGTAGACTTTGCACTCCATTACAAAGCAAGTACCAAGCCTCCTCTATGTGCCCAAGTTCTCCTCAAAATTCAAAGCAGTCTGCAATTCAAAAGAAGCATTTTTTTTTGTCCAACTGGGCCTTTTATCATTTACAGCTGTCATAGTGCAAACGTTGTCTGGGAAAACTATGCACATTTTCTCATCGAACTACTGTGATTTACAGGAGGCCTTTATGAAAGCTGGATGAGCAAAGTTAGATAATCAGATTAAGGCCACAGTGACACTGGGATCGAAGGTTACCATCTATTTGCTCCAGTGCAAAACTTGCACCTCTGAAGAACTCTTAAAATCACCAATAAAATGGTTAAAACTACTTTTAATATAGTGTTATTTTTTTGGCCCACTTGTTCCTTGATTTTAATCCCTGTTGGTAGGGCTTAAGTGATGTGGAATGAAAATTTAAATTTGTTATCTTTGTTCCAGTTATTTTGCTTGTATTGAAACTGTTGTGCAAGGTCACTGTGACCCAGCGTATGTTCCTGTGTGATTATGGATTGCGTTAAACTAAGTCTGTGTTTATGCTTATGCAGCTGCTTAAAGAATATATGTGTGTGCAAGGAAGGAAGAAGACAGGTCAGAGTGATATAGGAAGGTTCCCTAAGACTTATAGCTGTATTGTGAAACTGTCCTCACCGGGAGGGCTGCTTCCTGCTCTCCTTGAGAAGAGGGGAGAAGCGGATTTGCCTAAAGGAAGGGGGCCCTGCCTGGTGTGCGTAACAAGAGCTGTATAAATATCTGCTTGCTTAGATGCTAAGGTGTGTGACTCTATTAGAGAGGCTCACCCGTGTGCATGCATTCGATAATAAAGCATTAAGTTTCTGTCTGATTGTCTGGAGTGTTTGTTTATTTCTCCTACCACAGTAAACATTGTAATAATGGGGACTGACCTTCGACTACTTTATTACAGTTTTTCTTAATCGTTTTGACACATTTCTCCAAATGAATGTAATTGCTCTCAAAGCAATTAACACAACCAACTAAACACACTCTTACCTTGACCAAACAGTTCAATTCCACTGCATAAAGAAGTACTGCCTTTTCTTCTACTAATGCATTTTCTAAAATTAAATACTAACACACACACACACACACACACACACTTTCTGAACCGCTTGTCCCATACGGGGTCGCGGGGAACCGGAGCCTAACCTGGCAACTCAGGACGCAAGGCTGGAAGGGGAGGGGACACCCCCAGAACAGGACACCAGTCTGTCACAAGGCACCCCAAGTGGGACTCAAACCCCAGACCCACCCATGAGCAGGACCCAGTCAAACCCACTGCGCCACCACGCCTCCTAAATATACTAATATCAAACTTACAGTTGTGTGGTCTATTGATTGTATGTCGTAGTCTGATGTACACACACAAATACATGAATTCAAATACATGTTTATCGTGAAATTCTCTACTAAGGAGTTCTGCTGTATAACAGAAGCTGCTGCCTCAACATCTCCACAGGCCTCTTCCATTGCTTGAAGAAGACTAAGGGTTGCGATCATACACTTTCCATCTCCAACAGGAGAAGAAGTCCTCAACTGAATTCAGGAAAGGAGAATATGGTGGAAAGAACACCATCCTGAAATGTGGGTGATGCTCAAACCACTCCCGCACGAGCGCAAAATGATAGAATGGCACATTGTCCCAACTACAAAATCTCGATCCATTTGCTTGGTCAGCCTGTGAGAAGAGGATTTCATTGAGGGAGTTCAAAAGAATTTGTATCCTTTTGGTGTTGTATGGCCCCAAGACAGCATTGTGTGCCATAACACCAGTAGTTGAAATTGCGGCAGACATGGTGATATTGCCTCCCCACTGTCCAAAGACATTGACTGTGGCATGATGGCCAATCACATTCCTCCTTTTCTCCTTTTTTTTGTTAAGACTGAACCCAGCTTCATCAATATACAGGTACTCAAAATGAGTAGCACTGCTATCCAACTCCAAAATCCTCTAGAGTTGAACACAAGGTACAAGTAGTAAGTGTTTTTTAAAGTAATGCCATTGACTGCAAAGTTTATACTGTAACTGCTGCAGAACAGTCTGGGTTCCCCCTTTGACACAGCACTATGCCCAGAGATACCTGAATTTTTCCACTTACAGTGGAATAGTATATAGACAATATCTTTGTATTTACGGTCAAAGTGCAGTAATTGTGTGGCTTACACGTATCTGAACAAACTGGAATCGCAACTCCTTCACTCTGATAGAGTTCCTCTCAAAGGGCACATTGTATACCTGCTTCATCCAGATGGCATTTCTCCTTACAACATGATCAGTTGTGGCAAGACTGCATTGCTGAATATTCTGGAATACTTGTTTGTCCTGTATTATTCTTTGCATTGAGGTGGATGGTGTTGTTCTGGACCACTGTGTCAACAATGGCATGCGCTTGTTCAATTGAAGAGAGTCTTGTTTGTCCACCTGAATGTTGTCGAACTTCCATTCTGACAAATGTTTGGATGAGTACGAACATTTATAGTAGAGAACTAGAGTACTAGAGTCTAACCATAGCAGTACAATGGTATGGTTACTTACCAGTTTTCACTCTGAAATGTGCGAATAATTGAAGTCACTGTGTATCTGTTTATGCTGGGCTATACTCTCTGCCGAGCCTCGCTGAAGAACAGACCATGATTTATGACATGGTCAATTAGGGTGGCCCTCATTTCATTTGAAACTCATCTGTACCCAATCCTTCTGCCTCTCCTCCCTCTTCTACCCTGCTGTCCTCTTCCTCTCTGCTCATATCTTGTTACGTTTTCTTCTCTTGCTTTCTACTACACCATTGCCCTCCACTGTACCCATCTCTTCTCCCTCTACTCCTCCCCCTTCTCCTCTTCGTACATCCTTGCCTCCTCTCCCCTCATCTCCCTCTACCTCTTCCACTCTTCATCTTCCTCTACCCTCTCCACCACCTCTCACTCTTACATGTCTTCCTTTTCCCCTTCTCGTTCTTATTCTTATTCTTTGTCTTTTTTCTTTTCTCCTTTTATAGTTGCAGGAATTGTGATAACTGTGTAATCAATTAGGAAATTTGCATTTCCTGTGTTGTGTGTATTATTGAATCAGCATATATCAATTTGGGGCTCATTGAGAACATACCATGTGTAACTGAACATTGAAGAAATGACAGAATTTTGCTTGTTGCGTTTAGCAAAAGGTACATAAATGTTTGTGATTTATGTTAAACCAACGAAAGACATGCAATTGCTTTTTTCCTCATATATTACAGTTCTGGTTGGCTGTATGAACTGTTGTGCAAACATTGCAGAATTTTGTGCACAGTGTTTTGGGAAAAGCATGCGTGTCATTTGAAAGTAGTATGAGATCTACAAGAACTTACAATCTATTTAGGACAATGAATGAAGTGTTCAGATGGCTATGTTAATTGTTTTGAGAGCAGTGACCGGAGTTCGGAGTAATGTGTCAAATTGATTGAGAAAAACTGTAATACACAAGACCCTTCATGTTCGCCAGAGTTCCATGCTTAGCTCACTTTAAGTCACTCTATAGATCCAGAAAACCTTAAAACATAGCAAATACACACACACACACACACACACACACACATTTTCAGAACCGCTTGTCCCATACAGGGTCACGGGGAACCGGAGCCTACCCGGTAACACAGGGCGTAAGGCCGGAGGGGGAGGGGACACACCCAGGACGGGACGCCAGTCCGTTGCAAGGCACCCCAAGTGGGACTCAAACCCCAGACCCACCGGAGAGCAGGACTGCAGTCCAACCCACTGCGCCACCGCACCCCGCATAGCAAATATAACATATTTAATTCACACATTTATTTATAATCCAGAGTAGAAGGAAATAGAAGCTTAACATGAAATAATTATCTATTAAGAAAATTCATTGTTCTTAACTCCGTAGTAGACATAAAAAAAAAAAAATTATAGAAGTGTGAGGAACGTTTTTATATGTTGACCCACATTTGCACAACACTACATGCGTTTCATAGATGTGATGGAATAAAAAAGAAAAACATTAAAAAAAAAAATTTCTTTCAAGGAACCAATGGCAAGAAGTAGAATTGCGTAACATGCAAACATGAAAAGTTAAATGCACTGTTTAATCACAATTTATCTGAGGACATTCTCAAGAAACTCACAATTTAAGGTTTGTATAGTAAGGTCAGTACAGTAATTTAACACATTATACAGCTTGGTCATTTTTACTATGCACTGAAAGCATAAATATTAACAGTGTGAATATTTTAAGCTGCATTAACTTCTTGCTTGAAAAAAAATAAAACTATCTGCCTGGTTTTTGCAATGAAGTGAATATTTATTAAGATAAAATATAGTACATCAAAATGTCTAAAAAGCTCTTTAACTATTTTGCACTTGCGTTTAAAGCCACTAAATTATTCTGTCAGAATCTAAGTTGCGGGCGGATTGATATGACTTTCTTTTCAGCTCTGCTTTGCATTTTTTTAATGTCAGCTGATATCCTTATTAATAAAATGATGCCGGGATTTAGGGTCACTTAGAGCAGAGATGAAGTCTGCTGTGACAGTACCATAAAGAATAATTACAAACAGATCCTCTGACTTCTCAAGGGGAAAATAAAAAGAATTCCTTCAGCTTTTCCTGCAGATTATGTTGTTGCCCTGTTCTTTTTTGTGTTGGAACCTTGAGAACCGTTGAATCAATTTAACTTTGACATGTACTGCTTTAAATAAATGATGGAAGAGGTGCTGGCAAACAGAAAGCATGTGTAAAAACCTGCTCTATTGCCTTTGGCAGCAATACACCTCTTGCACATACAGGTGGGAGCACTGAACCTTAGCCACACCTGCAGAAATAAAGTAAATATGAAATTTGTCAGATTCAAAAAGTAGTGAGGATCCTCAGATTATATGTGTGGCAATGAAATGGAGGAGCCTCTTTGCTTCTGAAGGCTACATCCCATGATTCCTGTGTCTTGTCTTGGGAGCCATTAAAAGAAAAACATCATAGGCAGCTGATAATATAGCACTGACCAACAATCACAATGGACTGTATAACTGGCTCATGTAGCAAATCCATCTGTCCAAATGCCCAGGCTCATTAGCTTATGAGCACAACTCACACACACACACACACACACACACACACACACACACACACACACACACACACACACACACACAGTCTGAACCGCTTGTCCCATATGGGGTCACGGGGAACTGGAGCCTAACCCGGCAACTTAAGGTGTAAGGCTGGAGGGGGAGGGGACACACCCAGGACGGGATGCCAGTCTGTCGCAAGGCACCCCAAGCGGGACTCAAACCCCAGACCCACCGGAGAGCAGGACCCAGTCCAACCCACTGTGACACCGCACCCCCGTGATTACAACTATGACCAGAAATCTGTTAGCAATTTGTTTTGTTTGTAACTCCAAAGTCACTTTTAACAGTAAGTCACTATGAAAGCAGAAGTTTCCTTCAGTCATTTCCAGGTACATGCTGTACAATACATTGAATATACGTAGCTGTAATTTTTCCATCCATCCATCCATCTTCCTCTGCTTATCCGGGACCGGGTCATGGGGGCAGTAGCCCAAGCAGAGCCCCCCAGACTTCCCTCTCCCTGCACACCTCCTCCAGCTCCTCTGGGGGAACCCCAAGGCGTTCCCAGGCCAGCTGGGAGACATAGTTTCTCCAACGTGTCCTGGGTCTGCCCCAAGACCTCCTCCCAGTGGGACATGCCCGGAACATCTCCCCAGGGAGGTGTCCAGGAGGTATCCGGAACAGATGCCCGAGCCACCTCAACTGGCTCCTCTCAATGCGGAGGAGCAGCGGCTCTACTCCGAGCTCCTCCCGGGTGACTGAGCTCCTCACCCTATCCCTAAGGGTTCGCCCAGCCACTCTGCGGAGGAAACTCATTTCTGCCGCTTGTATCCGCGATCTCATTCTCATTCTTTCGGTCATGATCCAGAGTTCATGGCCATAGGTGAGGGTAGGAACGTAGATCGACCGGTAAATTGAGAGCTTCGCCTTACGACTCAGCTCCTTCTTTACCACAACAGACCGGTACAATGACCGCATTACTGCGGACGCCGCACCGATCCGTCCGTCAACCTGCCAGAGCCGCGTTCTGTCTGGCCTGCCGGTATCCGTCAGCTGCTTCAGGATTCCCATGAGCCAGCCAGGCCCGATAGAACTCCTTCTTCAGCTTGACGGCATCCCTTACCTCCGGTGTCCACCACCATGTTCAGGGATTGCTGCTGTGACAGGCGCCGGAGACTTTATGGCCGCAGCTCCGAACCGCCACCCCGACAATGGAGGTTTGGAACGTAGTCCATTCGGACTCAATGTCTCCAGTCTCCCTCGGGACCTGGTTGAAGCTCTGTTGGAGGAGGGAGTTGAAGACCTCTCTGACAGGGGCCTCCACCAAATGTTCCCAACAGACCCTCACTATGCGTTTGGGCCTGCCAGGTCTGTCCAGCTTTTTCCCCCGCCATCGAATCCAACTCACCACCAGGTGGTGATCAGTTGACAGCTCAGCTGCTCTCTTCACCCGAGTGTCCAAGACATATGGCCGAAGATCAGAAGAAATGACTGCAAAGTCGATCATCGACCTCCGACCTAGGGTGTCCTGGTGCCAAGTGCACTGATGGACACCCTTATGCATGAACATGGTGTTTGTTATGGACAAACCGTGACTAGCACAGAAATCCAATAACAACTCACCACTCGGGTTCAGATCAGGGAGGCCGTTCCTCCCAATCACGCCCCTCCAGGTGTCACTGTCGCTGCCCACATGGGCGTTAAAGTCCCCCAGTAGAACGACAGAGTCCCCAGTGGGAGCGCTTTCCAGCACGCCCCCCAGGGACTCTAAAAAGGCCGGGTACTCTGCACTGCCGCTAGGCGCATAAGCACAAATGACAGTGAGAGACCGCTCCCTGACCTGAAGGCGCAGGGAGACGACCCTCTCATTCACCGGAGTAGACTCCAACACATGACGGCTGAACCGGGGGGCTATTAATAAGCCCACACCAGCCCGCCGCCTCTCACCCTGGGCAACGCCAGAATAGTGGAGAGTACACCCTTGGTCGAGAAGAGTGGTTCCAGAACCCAAGCTGTGAGTGGAAGTGAGCCCGACTATATCTAGACGGTATCTCTCAACCTCCTACACTAGCTCAGGCTCCTTCCCCACCAATGAGGTGACATTCCAAGTCCCAAAAGCCAGAGTTGGTGCCTGAGGTTTGGGTCGGCTGGGCACTCGGCCCCGACCACCACCCAAATCACAACGCACTGGCCCCTTACGGCCTCTCCAGCAGGTGGTGAGCCCACCGAACAGTGGCTCCACATCTTGGCTTAGGGCTGAGCCCGGCCAGGCCCCGTGGGCATAGACCTGGCCACCAGGCGCTCGCATGCGAGTGCCCCCCCCCAAGCCTGGTTTCAGGGTGGGGCCCCGGTGACCCCATACTGGGTGGGGTAAACGAGAACCTTAATGTAATGCTCATAAGGGGGTTTTGAACCGCACTTTGTCTCATCTGTCACCCAGGACCTGTTTGCCATGGGAGACCCTACCAGGGGCATATAGCCCCAGGCAACATAGCTCCTGAGATCATTCAGGCACTCAAACCCCTCCACCACGTTAAGGTGGCGTTTCGCGGAGGGGTAATTATTTCATTAAATACATTTTAAGGAATATTATCTTAATATTTCATTAACTTTATATTAAAAAAAATTAAAACGAATGAAAATAAAATTTATTGTATGCCATAAGCTCTTAATTGGTAACTTGTTAATCTCATAAACATGTCTTGTTATTGATTTCCAGCACTCAGGGCAACCCTCCTTTCCATCTGGATGCTATACTGCCATGTATCTGCTTGGAGGGTAAACACTGATTATGTTTGCTCCACTACAGAGAGAAATTTTAGAAAATACATAAGTGAAGAAAACTAAAATGAATATACACACTGGAATATATTTTTTGAAAATGCATAACTTGAGCATTTAATAATGCAAGGAGTGAGTGCAATTCTAATGCTCAAATTTATGACTAACTTCAGCCAACTTGATACGTTAGGCTTGCAAATATTTGATAATTTAGAACTGAGCCCTTCACACCTAGTCAGTACTAATATAAATTCTTTTTTTTATTATTGAGAAGTTCACAGCAACTGATAAATTGCTCTCCAATTTTATGATCTATTAAATAAGAGGTGCACAGTTGCTGAAAAAACCTCAGCACATTTAATTTAGGAATGTTTCAAATGGGCATGTGTCTAACTTCAGCAAGCAGCTAATTGATCTTTCAGCTTGGAAACCTAGAAAAATAACTGGGTTGTACTTATTGCTCCAAGGAGCCCTTTTTATTGAATCTCTTTTGAAATCATTTTCATTCATCTTTGTCTTTCTGCTACAGCACAACATGTTGTCATATATATCAGTCCAGATGCACATCTGAAGAAGTGGGATGTTCAAAAGAATCTGAGTGCTGAATTGCATTCCTGCTCACCATAGAGACTTTACAGCGGTGTCTGAAATTGTTTTATTAATAGTTTTATTTTAGGGCAGTTGCCTTCAGCTAAGCTTTATTTTGTACTTATGAAACCCCGCCCCCTCCGTTACACTCTACATTATAATCAATTTTTCATAGTTCAGTCTTACTCAGATACAATGACTCATTTTATGTGATCAGCAACAAACTGGGTAACTGCAGCTGGGCTAAGAAATCAAATGGGAGACCTCCCTCACTTACGATCCAATCAAAGTCAGGGGAAGACAGCTTGCTCTGTGGTAAGCAATCTTATTACTACAGTAAATCGTTAGACAAATCAGAGATACTGGTTTGATCCCAGTATTGTAGTACAAGGGAAGGAGAGATGGATGGATGGATTTATGACAGGTAGTAGCATAGTGATTAGACATGGTGCCTTTGGACTCAAAGGTCGCAGGTCTGAATCTTACTTCCGGCTATTGTATCTTTGAGCAAGGTACTTACCCCATGTTGCACCACTAAAAGAATTACCCAGCTGTACAAATGCGTAAATAACTGTAGGTAGATGTGTTTTTATTCGTTTGTTTATTTTACCATTTAAATATATTTTTATGTCTGTCAACAAAAGATTAAAAATGTAACATTGTAAAACAATATTTATCTGACCATTTTTCAAGCCTCATCCTAAACTTCCTTTGATTAAACTTGTAGGAAGATGGGAAAAGAACAAAAATGTTTACTTTAATTAATTTAATATACATCTGTGTCCAAAGTGACTTACAGTGTTAGGTTTGTACAGCAGCTATTTACAATGATTTACCTATTTATACAGTAGGGTAACTTTTACTGTATCAGCTCTAGGTAAGGGCCTTCATCCTACAAGGGTACTAAAGCAAGAGGTGGGATTTAATACCAGATGAAATATGATGCCTGCAGTCACTATACCACCTGTTACCTGCTACCATGAAGCAGACCGTAATTCAAAATGATAATGATATCATGTTAAAACGATGATTAATGAAACATTCATCCTATACGTGTAAATATAACATGGCTGTCTGTGGTTATTTGTGTCTTATAGTATAGCCATCAGTACGGAAGCCCTGGAGCGATGCTGAGCCTAGGTGGCCATGCGGTATGGTGCTCATGAGGGAAATTCCATGAGCCAGGGCTCAAATTCTCCTTTTCACTTGCATTCTCATCGTTTCTTCTGCTCCTCCCTTTGCTTCAGACCAACTGCAGAAGAGTAAACTCTTCATCATGCAAGCTCCTCCTTGCAGAATTTCAGGCCGTGAACAATGAGGAGTTCTGTCAAATACCAGGATTTATTCAAGCTTTAAAAAATAACAAAGAAGGTTTAAACTTTATTAGGTCTTTTGTCTACACCTACTGAAGCAAACAAAAGCCTTTTTCTGTCTAAATGACCTCACTTTACAGACAAAATTGAAGCATCGCACCAAAATGTGAAACTATTCCCGAATTCAGAAGATTAAAGAAGTTTTCCTTGTAATGTTCGAAAAATAATCTAGTCAGACGTTTCATTTCATTTCCCATATGGAGATATGCAAATGTGTCACATTTGCATAATCTTTCTACAAAATGAAAAACAGATAATCAAATACCATCACATCCCATTTATATTCAATTAGCAGTTATTTATGCAAAAGCATGCTGTTGAAAGAATTTATAATTGCCAGAGTGGGCTACAACGGAAATTTTTTGGAGTGAAAAACCTGGGTGACGTTTGAAGTTCTTCACAATAGGGCAGCACGGTATACATTATACCTTTCTGCATTGGTGCAAAATAATTAGCTGTTGTTTACTTCATATAGCACACTGAGGGTTTTTGGGGTAGCAGCAGGTGGGATATTAGTTAAAGAGGTGTATCTGTAATCATAACTTTGTGGATTCAAATTTTACTGCAGAATTCCAACATAGCTTCGAGATATACTTGTTAAACTACAGAAGTGAGAGTGTGTGCAGATTTCTTTGGATAAACAGGTTTTGTATGTTGAACAAATAATAAATAATATTCAGGATGACGTAATTTAGTAGCAGGATGAGACTGATGCAACATTTTTTCCTCACCTTGGGTAACCTTACTGTGGTATGTACTCATTCTTATTTGAAATGAAAACGCTGTCTGTAGCTAATCCCATAGAAGTGACCATTATTGTTATAGTCCACATAAATGTGATGGATTGCGGGGTGCCTGAACTGTTTGACAAAGCTGTGTTCTGTGACTATATTTGAAAACCTATATTATTACATCATTTCCTTATGATCTACCCCCCTGCTACTGCTGATATGTGAGAAAACCTTTAACCAGCTCAGAAAACAGAGAAAGAAAAACAATGTGGTGCTCAACCAATTGTTTGTTAAAATATCTTAACTGCGAACAAACACTGGGAAAAAAATGAACACCTTTACGGGCAGAATTTAGACATATCGTATTTGCGTAAAATGCAGTCTTTTTTCTCATTCAGTTCTTTTTTCTCCCACTCTTCCAGAACAACTTATTTACATTTTTAATTAATTTTTTCCTCTCTCAAAGTGCCAATGCTCTGTGGACTAGATGCATTTGAAGCTTCATGCTCTCAGAAACTAAGGTAAAGGATGATAACAACCAGAGTCTTACTTACAACTCACTTACACGAGAAAAGCTTCTTTCAGACTGAGCTGGGGTGTTAAGGCTCAGCAGAGGAATGGCTTTGGACTTTTGGAGACAGCCAGAGCATTTCATTTCCACACGGGCCCGAGGAGAATGCTAATGAGGTTTGCTTGTGTGCGCAACTCACAGAGCCATAAAACGGCATTTAGTGAGCTCCCCTGAGCCCACCAGATCCTCCCAGATGGGGTCATACTGTCCTTCATCCCACCTGCCTTACTGCAAGTGATGGATCTGAACTCCATTTCAGCTGAGCCTTGATGCTACTGCACCATAGACATGTTCTTCTGTCTTTCCTGCTGAGTGCCCAGAGAAGGCCTTTGCCGGATGTCCTGGATCCGCTCACTCAATGATCAATTAAGAGCTCCAGACATGTTTTAACATGTCCTCCAATCACACAGCAGGCATCAGTGAGTGTCCATGATGCCAAGCTTCTCTTTTTGTGAGCTAAAGAAGCTTCTAGAATTGCAAGCTACCACACTCTGGGAATCTTTCAAAAGCAGGGTGACGAAGATTAACACTTAATTGTTCTGTTTTTGCAGGGGGGTGCGGTGGCGCAGTGGGTTGGACTGGGTCCTGTTCTCCAGTGGGTCTGGGGTTCAAGTCCCGCTTGGGGTGCCTTGCAACAGACTGGCGTCCCGTCCTGGGTGTGTCCCCTCCCCCTCCGGCCTTACGCCCTGTGTTGCTGGGTAGGCTCCGGTTCCCTGCGACCCCGTATGGGACGTGTGTGTGTGTGTGTTCGTGTTCTTTTTTTTTTACACTCAGAGGGCAAATAGTATATATTGACGTACTGTTGAAGATTAGAGGTACTTAGTGACTGACTTCATAAATATGTGGGTTTTAATTTCATGACAGCACAATTTATTTATTGGCCGTGGTGCAAAACATTTAGGGTGAGTCAAGGTCAAGTATTTGAGTGATAAAAGACTTCTGAAATGCTTTTGCATTTACCATGGCAATTTACCAAAAATACCAGGGGACTCATTTGAGTTCATCTGCCAAGACTGCTTCTTTAAAGAGGAGAAGGAGGAAGATGATGTTCAGATCCTAAAAGCGTAGGCCAGCCATACAGGTATTTATAACAGAGATTTTTATTTTATTATATTTATTTTAAACATGTTGCTTTCAGAATGTCCCTCGTATGCACATTTACAAGTTTTGCACATCAGAAGCAAAAAGTTTAAAGTCGGAAATTGCAAGCAGTCCCTGGTATTGGTGAGCTTTGCAACATTTTTTGTTGCCAAACAAGGGACAATGCTTATTGGCTTGTTAAGTTATAGCATAATTTCAGGGCTGAAGAAGTCTTTCATTTTCAGTAACAGCATATGAAATTCATGGTCGCATTGGTCCCTCATGTTTTACTTCATTACTTCATCTGTACACTGTATCTTTTTTCATTGATTGGTCATACATAATATTGAATGTTTAAATCTTATTGGTTGTGAGTTCAAAGCTACCAAGTACAGATTTACCTCAACCTTCAAAGTATTATTGTGACACATCAAAATGAAATTAAATATTAGTTTTACTTCCTTTTTTTGGTACTATGGAGAAAGAAATGTGATATGATAAAAAAATACATACCAGGGCTTAAAATGATTAATATGAAAATATGAAAAGTGATATTTTGCAACTGGCAGTAATGAAACCACATCATTTTGAGACTGAAGTATCCAATTTACAAATCAATTAATTATAGACTTTTTAGGAAAAAACATATAAAATAAATAAAATCAATGGATTTTTGGGGGTGTGGTGGCGCAGTGGGTTGGACCCCAGTCCTGCTCTCCGGTGGGTCTGGGGTTTGAGTCCCACTTGGGGTGCCTTGCGACGGACTGGCGTCCCGTCCTGGGTGTGTCCCCTCCCCTCCGGCCTTACGCCCTGTGTTACCGGGTTGGCTCTGGTTTCCCGCAACCCCGTATGGGACAAGTGGTTCTGAAAATGTGTAATGGATTTTACTTCTTCACCTTAGTTAACATTCTCAGTAGAAGAAATGTGAAACAAATTACTGTTTTAGCATTTGTTTAATTGCACTGTCATTTTGCCACCAGAAACACATTCCTTCAACTGCACATTTTCTCATGTTCATTTTTCATTTAATACAAAGTTACAGAAAACAGTAAAAATATACAGTATAAATTGTCCTGCATGTGAACATTGAGAAAATTCTTGTTTTGTTGATGCATTCAGACTGCTGTCTAGATTTCAGTTAGGGGCCGTAGCAGTGCTGAGGGTGAGTGCATTTCTGCGTTGATCCAAAAGCTTAAGGTTTAAACTCGGGAGGCAGGTGCCTCCGTCTGTTATGATTTATGGATCAGGAGATTCTATTCTTTGTTCCTTTCACAGCACAAAGAGTCTGATAACGACAAGTACAATGGAGAGATTAAAGTGTCGATGGTAATGCCGCTTGGATATACACTTGTGAAATTCCTTCAGTATTTCTGTAATACTCCTGGCCCCTGTAACAACAGGCCCGTGATAATGTTATTGCTCATGGTTCATGACCAGCAAGATAAGAGAAATGAGTTTTTGTAAGCCGGGCAAAAGCTTAACCTCTGACTTATTTTATATCAGACCTGGCAAACCTGTTGGCCTTCGTCGGTTGTGTCTATGAGTACAATATAATTTGCTGCAGGTATTTAAATGTATTCCCATCATTGCTGTTGTCAGTGATATGCCTGTTGTACCCCACCAGAGCAAAACAAATGTCATTGTTGTAGTTACATAGTCCCCTCTTAGGAAACATTGTCTCGGAGCTAGGGGTGGAATTTCATACATTTACAACAGTTTTATAGACCTTTATTTCAAAACAATCACGATAGCTAATGAATTCAATATATGGAAATTAAATTGATTGTCTACAAAATATTTTGGTGCAAAATACATGTGAATAATACACATAAACGCTACGTTTATGTGTCACAATCTATGGGGAAAATACCCCAGAGAACCACAGAGGAAGGTCAATATAATTAATTCAAAATTAATTCCAAACACCTACACCTCATTAAAGCACTCTTTGAAAGGAGACCCACCCACAGTGACTGCAGAATCTTACTGAGAAACCTTGGCTTTCCTTGGCCCACAGCTTTGACTCTTTGGACTATCATCATCACACTGAAACCACGACTCCACGGATTTCAACCCTTGCTTTTCAAACCACAACCACACCCTTCTGGACTCTGACCCTGGCTTTTGAACCGCAGCCTCTCCGGTCAAGCCCTGAACTCAGCCAAGCTCCTCGGAACCCGGACCCACCTCTTGAGTGTCTTTGTCCCAAGTCCAGACTCAGATCCTTTTCTGTTCCCTTTCAAACAGCTTCAGTTCCTCAGTACCAATTGACACAGTCTCTCTAAAGAGCTCCATGCTTGCAGTGTGAGGAAAAAAATCACAGAAAATGTGACAATAAGGCTCTTTCAGACTTTTGAATTCAATTAAATTTTTTTTTATAGAGCGTTCTTCTCAAGCAGTGACACAGAGTGCCGAACAAAAGCATAAGACAAAGAAACAAAAAAGACAGTTGACTATGTACGAGAGTAATACATTATCCACACAC
The DNA here is from genome assembly GCF_900964775.1 of Scleropages formosus. Taxonomy (NCBI): domain Eukaryota; kingdom Metazoa; phylum Chordata; class Actinopteri; order Osteoglossiformes; family Osteoglossidae; genus Scleropages; species Scleropages formosus. The sequence continues at coordinate 8,805,622 of NC_041816.1, read as the reverse complement.
ACACACACACACACTGCTTGTCCTGAGCAGGTTTGCAGCAAGCTGGAGCCTAACTCACAACACAGGGCGCAAGGCTGCAGGGGAAGGGGACACACTCAGGACGGGATGCCAGTCCGTCACAAGGCACCCCAAGCAGAGCTGGAATCCCAGACCCACCAGAGAGCGGGTACAGGCCAAACCCATTACACCATGGCACCCCCTGTATATATTATCCATGCATTTATTAAAGCTGTAACTTTGCCTACTGGTCAAGGAGGAAGAGTACAAAAAAAGACTCAACTGAAAATCAAGGGTAAAAAAAGACCACTGGTGGTCCTAAGTGTCAGTAGCTGCCCATCCCTCCTGGTCATTCTAGATTTAAAAAAGACTGAATTTACAATTAATAATACCATTGTAGCTGAGTGTTAACTTGGTTTCCCGGTTCCCAAAGGTATGTCTCGTCCATCATGGCAAGTAGTCATCAGCTTCAGTCAGCATGGGGTGCTTGTATGATGACTGGCTAGCCTTCTTAGGTCTTAGGGAAACAATTGTCATCAAGAAAGAAATTGTTAGTAATTGATGACTTCAACAGATTACACAGGTGAATACAGAGCTGGAAAGAACACAGCCAACTAGAATTACACTTCTTAGTGATATGCCTGAGTGAACATGTAAATCTTTAGTCTGGATTTAAAGATTGGAACAGACGGGGCATTCCTGGCAGTAATTGGTACACTATTCCACAGTTTAGGTGCTCTTTGGCTAAAGGCAAGCCCTGCTACTGAGATCTTGATCACAGGTACTTTAAGGTAACCTGCATCCAATGAATGAAGACACAAACAAAGTCTTGGAAGACAAAAATGCATAATCTCAAAGGTAAACTGGAGAAATGCCATTTACAAATACCCTCGGTTTACATAAGATCTCATCAGATGATATTCAATTCATATCCATACATCTGTAAATAGGGTATATAGTTATGGTTTATAAATAAACTTCAAGACACTAAACTATCGTTGGAATGTTTAGACAAGGGGTTCTTAACCTGGGTTCCTTGGGGGTCCATGAAACATAGTCTTGCTTTGAAAATAATATAGACTGTGGTGGCAATAAAGTTAAAAATAAAATTAAAGGATTACTATGTCATTACTATTTATGACGCGGGGGCGCAGAGGCGCAGTGGGTTGGACCAGGTCCTGCTCACGGGTGGGTCTGGGGTTCGAATCCTGCTTGGGGTGCCTGTGACGGACTCGCGTCCCGTCCTGGGTGTGCCCCTCCCCTCTCCAGCCTTATGCCCTGAGTTGCCGGGTTAGGCTCTGGTTCCCTGTGACCCCGTATTCAACCGGTTCAGAAAATGTGTGTGTACTATTTATGACAATTTCAAATGGTGCTTCAGTGCAACAAATTAAATTAAATGTTTTATCGAAATCTATTTATGGAATTTAAGAAGTTAAGACAAATAATGTAACTTCTTTATTGCTGAAATAGAAAAAAACATTGTCTTCAGTCTTTGCATATTGGGTATAATGTCTTTCGGAAATTCTCAGAAAAAGCGCATCTTTTTCACTATCACAAATACAAGTACACATGTCTAGTGTGTTGGCTGTCATTTTTGTGTCGGGTTTGTGCAAGTGTGTTTAAAATGTGGACAGACACACAGGTGTGGTGTCCATAATTAGCATTGACTACTGTTCTCTGACATCAGACGCACCCTTCTGCTTCAACAGGCTCAACCTGCACCCTGCAGTTTACTGAACTCAGAACCCACAAACACATGCGTGCACATGTACAGTTCCCACTGGGTAACCTGACCTCTCTGTGCAAAAAATAAAACCTCCTCTGCAATTCCAGCAATGATGACTGCAACACAATTTACAGCTATTTGCTGAACTCAAACTCTTTGCCTTATAGTTAAAAAAAAAGAACAATTCCGAGGCCTGTTAGATTCTCGGCTCCAACGTTTCAGATTCAAATACGGCACCGGTGGAGTTCTCAGTGAAATTGACTTGGTTTCCTTTGGGTTGCAGTTCAAATAATTATTCCTTGGAGGATGAATGTGTCATGGTCGGGTCTTGAAGGAAGCGGCGGACCCAAGTGCAGAGCGGTAATCGTGGTGTCTTCGGGGAAATCCAAGAGAGGAGGTCAGAGAACGGGCAAAGGGTCTTCGAGGTGCGAACGTCGCAACAGGGAGGATCCAAAAGGCGAGGTCAGTACACAGGCAAGAGGTCGATGATCAGAAAGAGGCAGGAGATTGGGGGAACAAGGGACGGGTTCGGGGAAGGCGTTCGGGAACAGGAAATGGCTAGAGAAGGTCGCTAACGAGGAGGCAGATCAAGGTTCCGCATCACCTGGTGGTCTGACGCAGCCTTTTATGCTGTGGTCTGCATTGCGTCCCAGGTGTTCCGTGTTGGCTCGGAGGTGTGGGCGTGGCAGAATGTGTGTGTGTCTGTGAGAGACAGCACAACTTGGCATGAACTGCTAGTCTCAAACTGGACGAACAGCTATCGTAAATGGACAAATTTTATGGCTAGATGCACACTGAAACAGACATGTGCACAAACCTCCCAGCACTCTTCAGACAGTCACTAATTTAAGTTTTATGCCATCAGTAATTTTACTGAAAGCATTATAAATATCTTCATAAAACAAAACAGAGCATCTGATGACTAATGGCAGGTCTTTGGAGAGCTAATAATCCACAATTACAGAACACCCTCATCTCCTTGTGCCACAGTCTCTTGTTGAGATAACCAAGCAGAAGCTATGACTTAAATTACCCTAGAAGGAGATATTACCAATTTATTTAAAAAAAAAAAAAAAATTAATGAAGAAAAAAAAACCCATGAAAGGATCCTCCTTCAGAGTGTATGAAAAATGACATTGTTTAGATATGTTATGATAATGAAGTAGTATTTAAAAAGCAACCACATGGAAATATGCAGGAATGCCTGAACGTAAACATATCTGATGACATCAAAGAATAAGTAAAGGGAATGGTATCTGGCATGCCCTTGAACTCACTGTGAAGCATCTCACTAAACCAACGTGTCACCCGTAATGATTGGATGTCTTCCTTACACTTGGGCATGAATTCAAGGACAAATAAAGGAATGGAGAAAATAAGCCCATTGTTGTTCAACCTCCAAACAAATATTAGTCATTTGGAATGTGTAAGTGTCACGTGGGAGTTCATAACTAACCATTTTCTGATACTTTCATCCTCTCTATTTGTAATCCGAGGTGGGTATTCAGATGTTTCGGCGGCACAGTGGCACAGCCAGTAGCGCTGCTGACTCACAGTGCCTGGGTGGTGTGAGAGGACATGGGTTCAATCTCTGCTCAGTCTGTGTGGAGTTTGTGTGTTCTCCCTGTGTCTGGGTGGGTTTCCTCTGGGTGCTCTGGTTTCCTCCCACAGTCCAAAGACATGCTGTTCAGGTTCACCCATAGTGTGTGTGTGACAGAGAATGTGTTACACTGATGTATGGATGAGTGACCCTTTGTAAGTTGTGTATTTAGCAGTGTTAAGTCACCTTGGTAAATAAGGTGTGTGGGCTGATAACACTACATAGAGTTTCTTGGAACTTGCTTTAGAGAAAGCATCTGATAAATTAAGTAATGTGAATGCTGTATCTGAAATACAATAGACTTCTGGTCTTACTGTGATTCTGCACAATGATACTTGCAAATGCTACGTAGAGGGAGTAAACTTTCAAGCAGTTGCTATTAAATACTTTGCTCACTGGTTGTTTTCCAAGATTGGTGATTTTAGGCTCCTCCCACTTCAGCCTGCCCCACCCCTTTAAATCTGTTAAGAGCAGGCACTACAGTCTCACTGTACAGGAGATCAAACAAATGGCCTTTCAGTCAATGGGGTTCAAATGTTTGTGGCACGTGGGGAGAAAAACCACACAGATGCAGTTTACAGAACACAACAGGTACACGTGCACACATTTCTACTTGAAGCATAATACATTACCAATGTGTTATGCTTCCAAAAGGACAAGAGACCAGGACTTCAGAAGCATAAGAGTTTTTGAAAAAGGAATCCATTAGTGTATCCAGACACAGTAAGTGTGTGTCCTCTTGTCCGGTCGACCAGGCTGTTTGTCAAAATATTAATCATTAGAATTACTCAGAAAATGGATGAACACACCAAAATGTTGCAGAGGCCCACAAACAGAACAATTAAAATATGAGGGAGAGGAAGGACAGGTGAGGACAAATGAAATAGGAAGTATTTCAAACAACTTCCAGTACCTGACTTCTAAGAGAGCATTTATGAATGGCATATGGCAGGCTTATGGGACTGTCACAAATGCCAGACCTTTAAAGCGACATCACAATGGTTCATTGAGATATATAAATGACCATTTTAGCGTGGATTAGTATGCAGCATGTGATGTTTTATCGCAAAATATATAAAGTGGCCGTGTTTGCCTTATGAAACATTTATGAGGGTTATGTGTGATGGAAGTTGGACGTAATTTGAGATGAAATATGATTAAAAGACTCTTAAAAATGTGTGCATAGAATATATTAGAGAACATGTAGAAACAATTAAAGAACATATGAAGGGAGCCTTGTCTACAAACAGGAAGTCTTTACCTCATATGAAGGGATGCTGTTTACTGTGTCTCAGTTATCACTGTGTGTTACATAAAGTGTGCTCTCTCCCTGTACATAACCTGACAGACTCTATTATTTCTAATTAATGCTATAATTTAGTAGCATCACACTGAAGAACTTATTATGGGTATGCATAACTGACTTACGTGATATCGGGAGTGCATAGCCCCCCCCCCCCCCCCCCCCCCGACACGTGGGGGCATGGTTTGAACTACTGACTTTGGATTAGAAGGTTGCAGGTTAAAATTTCACCTACTGCTGTAGTTACAGTGATCATGCTACTTACCCTAAAATTGCTCCAGTAATGTTACAAAACTGTTGAAATAGGTAAATAATTATAGGCAGGTTAACATTATAAGTCACTTTGGGGAGAAGTATCAGCTAAATTAATAAATGGCACTTATAGGGTTCAGTTGGTGGTACACTGGCTAGAACTGCTGCCTTTGGACTCACAAGTTCAATTCCTGCTTCCACTTGTACTACCCTTGAGCAAGAAGGTACTTATCCTAAATTACCCCAGTAAAAATACTCAGCTCTATAAATGGGTAAAAAATTGGAAATAGCTTAACATCCTAACTTGCTTTGGAAAAGAGCATCAGCTAAATTAATGAATTCCTCTGTTTGAGTACCTTAGTTCTGGTACCCTCCACAAAAGTCAAAATGAAAGATGGTGGGACATCTGTTTTCCTATTCAAAGTGGAACAAATATTAGTTGTTTATTTGCCCTGACAAACGACAGACTCAGAGAGCAAGCCCAGTCAAAAAGAGTGCTAAAGAATGATAAAGCTGACTGTGCACCATATATTACACATAGGTGATGGGAAGGATCTGAAATGCCCTTGGATGTCAAATCTGCAAAAGGCATCCTGGAGCTGGACATGCTTACTCAATATGAGGACACATCTTCATGCTTGGCAGATGTGCGATTCCCACACACAGTTTGCGCAAACTTTTCTAGTGAACTGAAACTACCAGGACAAATAGCATGTTTTTAATTAAACAATTCATTTAAACACACACACACACATTGGTTGAAATCACTTGTCCCAAGCAGGGTCACGGCAAGCCAAAGGTGGAGGGGAAGGGTACACATCCAGGACAGGACACCAGTCTGTCACAAGGCACCCCAAGCAGGACTCAAACTCCAGACTCACCACAGAGCAAGCACAAGTTAAGTCTGCTGTGCCATAGCGTCCCCCTTAATTCAAGAAGTAATTAACAATTGTTATGAATTACTTTGAATTATACATTTTGGGTTGTAATGCTACTCATTGACACATAAATGTCAATAAATATTTTGAAATATTTTACTAAAAATTTTCACAACTTTAAGACGTCATGAAGCTTTTTTGCCACCTTCTTTAGAAGTACAGAATAATAACTAAAGTTGAAATGAGATTAGCATGTGGTGACTTGTAGCCCCATTTTTCACTTCAAACTATGTTTCATTAATAAAATTCTCCAAACGAAGCTCATTGTTGGTAGTATTGAGTAAATATGGTCGCCTAAATTGAATCTGACAAAGCCATATTATGATTCATCACCCCATATTAGATATTTCACATTCTGGAATTAAGAAGTAATGAGAAGACAATGAGGCCTTCCAGGAGATAGATGGGTCTGGCAGGGGAATGAGAAATAGTTGTATTATATACATGTAACCATGTTTCCAATCAAAAACGGCACTCAACTCCTCTGGTGGAGACAGGATCAGCAATGCCCCTCACCAGCGACATCAGGTAATTTTGTAGGATCCTAGAAAATTCTATAAAAAATTCCATTAAAGATCATCAAATTATGCATTTCTTTTAGTTATATCCAATAGCCTTCAAAACTGAGGTAAAAATGTAATATCAGAGCAAACTTTCAATAGTTTATTAAAGTTCTCATAGGCACATGATATACAGTACATTCATTGAAGATACACAAGACAAAATGTTACAACCCATGTATACGACAATGGCTGTACTCAAGGGCCCAGTCCAACCAACCTCACCATGAAGCCACAGCAACACCCAGCATTGCCAACATATATCTCAATGACTCGAGATAAAAAAATTTTAATTTCCTTCCCTAACTAACATAACCACAGGGTACCAAAATGTGTATTTCATTGAGGTTGTCAGGTGGGCACCTCCCTTTATCGTTGTTTCATTAAATTAGGTCCATGACACCTCCGGAAGGCTCAACAGTGCAGTCTGGTGTCCCAGACCTACCCCCCTTTACACACGTTACAGTAACTCCACAAACTTCACTACCCCAGTTAAACCACTGCTCCATAAATACCTTCTATTCCATCATCTTTACAAATTCAAATCATCCCAGATCACAGTATACCTGCCAATAAAAAGTGCAAATGCACTTCTCCGCAAACTTAAATAACATTGCCATGTGTGCATACTTTCCACCAGCTGCCTCCCATTACTAGCCACCTGCCATTAATTTTACTAACCACTACATACCTCCCTCCAACCTGTAACCCCAGCTACCGTGCTCTTTCTTCAACCATAACCACTGGCTTGTCTTCTCAGCGGTCTCAGATACCGCCATCCTTAGTGAACAGCCTCTTACTCCAAATACCCCCAACATTGACGTAGCTGATTTAGCCACAGACCCCCTAAAACCTATCTCTACCGGTCTCACATGAGCCCACCATCCACAGTCTCTGGCCTCTGCCACCAGATCTATATATTTTAACAATGTCCGCTCATATGCCTCATCAATAGCATCTCCAAACTGCACAAATTACATTTGATTCTCATTCTGGCCAAATCAGCATCTTAAAAAAGATTAAACCTGCATGCAGTTGATTACTTCTGCATAATTAATGTATGAAGTACACACTGTCTGGCCTCGTGCTGTAGTGGGGCCATTTTTCTTTGGGGTGGAATGGAGTGGTGCTTAGCGCTGTTACCTTCCAGAGGAAAGTTGTGGGTTCAGATCCCTTCTCCTGCTGTAGTACACTTAATCAAGGAACTCAGCTTGAATTGATACAGTAAAAATTATTTTGCTGCATAAGGTGGTAAATCATAATACAGTCACAGCACTTGGTATTGTTTGCCTGGATCTTCCTGGGATGGTCAGCAAAAGAGGGCACCTTGGTGGATCCCATTCATGTGGAGAATTCCTCTTTATTGGAGATCCTGGGGATTTATTCCAGACAGCTGCACTTGTGACAAGCTATCATTATCACCAAATCCAGGGTTGCCAGAGTGCTCCCAGAAGACAAAAACAGATTGTAGAATATTTTTGAAATTACATGATGTAATTAGGGTTCTCTTTTTTCATGAAGTGAACTGAACGGAACTGTGTGTGCAAGTAGTGTGAAAAATAGAGCTGTGCTGGCATGAAAAATTAATAATTCATAGATGTTTGGGTTGCTCTCAGACTGTCATTGCTGTTGTCAGAATAATGCACAATGTATTGGGGTTTTGCAGTAAATCATAATGCACTTGTATTTAATGTAATTGCACTCTACATCATTGTGTGCTTTGACAGGCAGTTTTTTTTTTTTTAAAATATGCTATGATAATCATGAGCATGAGTTTAGAAAACAAATAATCTACCTAAAAGAAAATGATAAAACTGGAGAGAGGAAACAAGAAGAAATAAAACAATTACATTACAATCAAGAAACAGTAGGGGTATCCCAACAGTTTGGCTAATGTTTCTCTGGGAGATATTTGCATAGCCGAATTATTTCTTTATTATTTATCTTTCTTTGAGATTTTGACAAATTAACATTTCTAATTAGCGCACTCCAGTTCGAGAAAAGTGCTGCAGCAAATTTCAAAATTTCTGCACTCAGAAAGAAAACGGAGCCAATAAAAGACAGTCTCCATCACAAAGTCAGGGCTCGGTAACATGATAAAGTTGTCAGACGCATCAGTGCCACCAGACTTTCAGCTGCTTTAATGGCTTGGAAGGTATTACACGCACATTTTCAGAACCGCTTGTCCCATACAGGGTCACGGGGAACCGGAGCCTACCCGGTAACAGGGCGTAAGGCCAGAGGGGGAGGGGACACACCCAGGACGGGACGCCAGTCCGTCACAAGGCACCCCAAGCGGGACTTGAACCCCAGACACACCGGAGAGCAGGACCGTGGTTCAACCCACTGCACCACCGCACTCCATGGAAGGTATTATATCGTGGTTATTCAATGCTCTTGTGACAGACTGAACTTGATTGTGCATTGTCCAGTTAGATTCATTATGGTAAAAAGGGAAGTTTAGTACAATGGGTAGTGGGAGAACTAACAGCAAAACTGCGGACAGACTCCCTTATACAGTGGCTCTTCAACTTATAAGCACAACTGAGACCGCAACTTCATAAATTGGTTTGTAGGTCCAAATTTGAGTTCTTAGGTCGCAATCTATAAAGCAGGTCTCACTTATGTTGTGGTGTCCGAAAAGGAAGGTACACCGTTCTTTGGAGGTTTCTCTGAAACAAAGCACTGGAACACTTGAAGTGTGCAAAATAAAGAGTTTATTAGGAATAGTAGCTCGTGTCACAACCTCACTTCACACCGCGGAACCTCATCTGCCTTTTTTGCGCGAAAACACCCCCGTTATATATAGTGCCGCCAATAACGGTTCCCGCTTCTTTTAGGAACTCACCAATGACAATTATCCTTTGTCAGCTTACACCCTACAGGCCGGCAGGAACCTTTCTTTTACAAAACTCTCAAGGATTCGTTCTTGGTGTAAAACACCACATATGTAATCATTTATCAGTTTGGCTGTTGCTTTCCTCCAAAGCAACATAGTGCTAATTACAGCAGTGGCTGGGGTTTCAGCCTGTCCTGTGAGTACAACATGACAGTGCTAACTGCTGTACCACCTGTTGGACAGTTATTTATTCATGGTTTATTACCTGAAAGTGGGTAGTATTGTGGTTAGAGCTGCTGCCCTTCAGTAAAAAGTTTACAGGTTTAAATCTCATCTCCAGCTGTAGTACTCTAAACCAAGGACTTACCCTAAAATTACCCAGCTGTATAAACAGGTAAATAATTATTATAATAAAGTTGCTTAACATTGTAAGTCACTTTGCAGAAAAGCATAAACTAAATCAGTAAATGTAAAGATATAGTTAAGTTAGAAAAGCTGTAATAACTAAAATAAAATTTAAAAAAAAAAATCTTTGTTAGATTCTTATTCAATTCTTCTTCTTGCTGCTAATCACAGACACTCAAGACCACCTGTTGTTCGGTGAAAACTGAAAAGTCAGAAGAGACAAGAAACAGGAGAAGACAGGGTGAAGCTCCTTGGGCTGCAGCCTTCCTAGCTCTGCATATGACCAGAAGCCTCTGTCTGCAAATGTGTTGTGAGCAATTTCCGAAGAATTGCATTGGCATGGCCCACCCACTGAAGACATTCAATGTCCTATGTTGGTTCTTTTGTTTGCTGCTGTGGTGGAAGGTCTTGCCCACCTCTGGCTGAATATAGCATAGCCTTTAGCGCTTCTTTCTCGCTGTGTTACATTTTATTGGCAAATCTCCATTTTACTAGTTCCAATGAAAACCAAGGAACAAATTTCATTTAATTCATTTTAATTTCACCTGACACTTTTCTCCATATTATGCTACACCCACTTTTACAGCCAATATGTTGTTCCAAGAATCAATGCCTCCTTCATGGACTCTTGGGAAGGGTCAGAATTACAATGTTTCTTTGTCCTTAATCAGGGACTTCGACTTTAACCACTATGGCTTTTGTTGTCATCAATACAAGACAGTTAGTAATCTTGACTTTTGATTGTGAACTGTGTGTAAAAAGTAATAATACTAGTTCTTGGGGCTTCGTGCAGGTCTCAGTACTCGGTCGTCTTCTCTTCTCTTCTCAATCTAGACCTCCTCCCTTGGCCCGGTCATAACCTCCTATAGATTCAAATACCACTGCTATGCGATGATACACAGCTTTTTCTCTCCTTTCCACCTGGAGCATCAGACATTTCCTTGTGCATCACTATCTGCCTGTCGGACATCTTTGCATGGATGTCTGATCACCAATTCAATTCAATTTATTTTTATAGAGCGCTTTTCTCATGCAGTGACACAGAGCACTTTAACACTGGCATAAGACAAGAAAAACAAATACATCAGATAAGAAACAAAGAAGACAGTTGACTAATGACTACCATAATATAGTACTTGTATAGAGCTATAAGTATGCCTACTGGCTATGGAGGAAAGGAACAAAATCTCCCATCTGAAAGTTAAGGGAGAAAAAACCCTCTGGGGGTCCCAGGGCCAGTGGCTGCCCACCCATCCTGGGAACTCTAGATTAAGTAACAATTCTAAGCCAGTTAACAAGTAATAATGATATTGTTGCTATATGGTATCTTGAATCCCCAGCTCAGCATGGAATGTCTCATCCATCATGGCAGTTGATCATCATCTTCAGTCAGCATGGGATTTGTCTGTCACCACCGGCCAGCCTCCTCAAGTCTTATGTAGCAAGGCAATGCTCAATAAGAAGAAAGAACAGAGTTAATAATTTCTAACTTAAAAAAGTCAATTTAATATGCATTTGTATAAAGGTGGTAAAAACAACCAAGGCAAGTGGAATTACATTTCAAGGCGGAATGCCTGAGTGAACATGTAAGTCTTTAATCTGGATTTGAAAACAAAAACAGATGGGGCATTTCTGACAGTAACTGGAAAAGTATTCCACAGTTTAGGTGCTCTATAACTAAAGCTGCGACCTTCTACTGAGGTCTTATTATCACAGGTACTTTAAGGTAACTTGCATCCAATGAACGAAGATATCGTCCTGGGATATAAGAATCAAAAATCTCACAAAGGTAAGCTGGAGCAATGCCATGTACTGCCTTATAGGTCAAAAGAAAGATTTTATAATCAACTCTAAATGCAACCAGAAGCCAATGTAACGATTTAAGTACTGGTGTTATATGGTTGTACTTACTAGTTCTAGTGTCAATTCTCGCAGCAGCATTTTGTACCAACTGTAGCCTGGACCACATCCCATCGTCACTCCTACAAAACATTTCCCTCCAACTCTCCACCTTCATTTCTAAGATCATCAACTCCTCACTCTCCTTTGGCTATTTCCCAGCTGCCTTCAAAGCTGCTCTCATTTCACCTCTGTTAAAGAAACCCACCTTGGATCCCAACTCGGTTCAAAACTACAGACCATTCTCTCTCCTCTCCTTCCTGTCTAGACCGGACCACCTGTGATCAACTACAGTATCTGAATTCCTCACCTGGAACCATCTCCTCGATGGTTTTCAGTCTGGTTTCAAAGTTGGTCACTCTACGGAGTCGGCACTTCTGGTAGTGTCTGATGCTCTCCAGTTGGCTAGAGCCGCCTACCTCTCCTTGGTCCTCATCCTCCTCAATCTGTCTATAGCATTCAACACTGTCAACTACTGGATTCTGCTCTCCTCTCTTAGTCATCTTAGGATCAAAGGAGTAACGCTAAGATGGTCCTCATCTTAAAATCTCTCTCACCTTCCTGCTTTGCCTCTGCTACTCTGGCCGCTCTCCCTTCTGCTCCACAATTCTCAGATCTATCTACAGATGATGCCACTAACACTTTCCTCTCTGCCCTATCTTCCACCCTTGACTCTCTCTGTCCTCTATCTTATAGACCAGCACTCCCCATTGCTACCACATGGCTGTCTGATATGCTACATGCTAACAGAACCAAACTGCAGGTTGCAGAGCAAAGATGGTGTAAATCCAAAACTCCATTGCACCTGGATGCTTACCAGTCATTCTTAGCTGCTTTTCAGTCAGCTGTCTCTTCAGCTAAATCCTCCTTCTTCCACAATAAAATACAGTCTGCATCCAAAAAAACCATACAGTCTCTTTGCCACCTTCTCATCCCTTCTGTGTCTCCCGCCACCTCCTCTTCCCTCTTCTCTCACTGCTGAAGACTTTGCTTTGTTTTTCAGAGACAAAGTCAAAGTGATCACTGATAAATTCTCACCATCAACCTGCCCGGTTTGTACTGGACCTCCCTGCAAAGCTATCCTCTCCAACTTCAAGCCGCTCTCTGAATCTGAAGTTGCTGACCCCCTGATATTGCGCAGAGCCACCACCTGCTCGCTTGATCCGATCCCATCATCACTCCTTCAGAACATTTCCCTGCAACTCTCCTCCTTCATCTCTTCTATCATCAACTCCTCACTCTCCTCTGGCTGTTTCCCAGCTGCCTTCAAATCTGCTCTAATTTCACCGCTGTTAAAAAAATCCTCTCTGGACCCCAATCTGGCTGAAAATTACAAACCGGTCTCTCTCCTCTCCTTCCTGTGCAAAACCCTTGAGCGGGCAACCTATGATCAACTGTCCAATTTCCTCACCCGGAACCATCTCCTTGATAGTTATCAGTCTGGTTTCAAAGTTGGTCACTCCACTGAGACCGCCCTTCTGGCGGTGTCTGACACTCCTCCCTCTCCTCGGTCATCATCCTCCTCGATCTGTCTGCAGCATTCGACACTGCAAATCACCAGATTCTACTCTCCTCTTTTAACCAGCTTGGGTTAGGTGCGGCATTAAGATGGTTTGAGTCCTACCTCTCTGACAGATCCTATCAAGTGGTCTGGTGGAGCTCTCGTTCTTCTCCTCTGCCTCTCTCAACCGGTGTTCCACAGGGCTTGGTATTGGGTCCTTTTCTTTTCTCCATCTGCACCTCCTCCCTCGGTCCAGTCAAAGCCTCCCATGGATTCAAATACCAGTGCTATGCTGATGATACCCAGCTCTTCCTCTCCTTTCCACCTGGTGTGTCAGACATCTCCGCACGCATTGCTGCCTGCCTGTCAGACATCTCTTCATGGATGTCTGATCACCACTTCCAACTCAACTTCTCCAAAACAGAGACTCTTTACCTCCCAGCTGGCCTGTCCTCTTGTCACGACCTCTCAATGAAACTGGACAACTCACTCATTTCGCCTAGCTCCTTTGCTAAGAGTCTGGGAGTAATGATTGATGTGTGTCTGTCGTTCTCTAAACATATTGAAGCCACAACCCGGTCCTACAGGCACATCCTGCATAACATTCATAGGATCTGTCCCTACCTCACTACTGCCTCCACCCAATTACTTGTCCAGGCCATGGTGACTTCCCGTCTGGACTACTGCAACTCTCTTCTGTGTGGCCTTCCTGCTAATGCCATCAAACCTCTGCAGCTTCTACAGAATGCTGCTCCACGAGTTGTGTTTGATTTGCCAAAGTGCTCCCATGTATCTCCTCTACTCATCTCTCTGTACTGGCTTCCTGTGGCTGCCCGTATCAAATTCGAAACCCTGGTTACTGTGTACAAATGCATCAATCAAACTGCTCCCGGCTATTTACAGGACTTGATCAACTGGTACACCCCAGCCAGGCCCTTTCGCTCATCTACTTCTGCTCGCTTGGTGGTCCCGCGCACGAAAGGCAAAGCTCGGAGGTTCTCGGTTCTGGGTCCGTTGTGGTGGAATGACCTTCCCCTGTCACTCAGAACTGCGGCAACTCTGTCTGTTTTCAAGAAGGGTCTGAAAACCCACCTTTTCCAGATCCACTTTGCCCAAGATCTCTTCAGATCATCTATGGTGTAACTGTTCATGCATCGTAAGTCCAGAAGTGTCCCCAGATACAACCTTCATTCAGCCATTACTCCGGTATTGTACTGCTCATTTATGTTTCTTATAATATTTAATTTAAAAAAATAATAAAAAGAAAAATTGCTGTGCGTATCGGGATTTGTCTGTGTCTTGTGCACCTACTTGAAAGATGAACCTTGGTGCAGCAAGTGGTAGGGAACAAACTAGGTTTGCTTGAGACTTTCATGTCTGCAGGCATCTCCTTCTCCCACAGTAATGCATAAATTGTACTTTTGCTGAGATGTACGTCGCTTTGGACAAAAACGTCTGCTAAATGAATAAATGTAAATTTAAATGTAAATGTAACGCTGCGGTGGTGCAGTGGGTTGGACCATGGTCCTGCTTTCCAGTGGGTCTGGGGTTCGAGTCCTGCTTGGGGTGCCTTGCGTTGGACTGGCGTCCTGTCCTGGGTGTGTCCCCTCTCCCTCCGGCCTTACGCCCTGTGTTACCGGGTAGGCTCCGGTTCCCTGCGACCCTGTATGGGACAAGCGGCTCTGAAAATGTGTGTGTGTGTGTGTGTGTGTGTGACACTAGCTGTCCAGTCCATTTCCAAAGCCAAGTTCCTTGGCTCAGAAGTATGATGACAGGGGTTCAGGAAACCCTTCTCCACAGTGGGCTGTTAAACCACAATGCCACTGCATTCCCCACAGCAGTTTTGGGTGCGTTTTGCAATTCAGCCGCACATCAAATAAATACACAATTTCTATACAGAATACAGAAATGAATCTATAATATATCCAGGGCCAAGAGGGAAATATGTTCACCGAAACAATTACGCCTTGTGAATACTACAAGTTACATGTATTCATGAAGAAGTGCTCCTCACTTCCACCCCTGGCACCAAATGCAACATTCTTCAAGCAAATAATAAAAAAAAGGTGAAATGCCCATGCTGTACCCAAACCTGCACTGAGCTTCATTCAGCTCACGAAAACAACAAAACAACCATCGAAATAAAGAAATATCTTTGGGAGAGACAAGAATATATGTTTCCCTTAATGAGTTTATTCAAAATCAGAAGGAAAGTTTTATTTATTTATAATGTAACATTTACATTTATCAGACACTATTTTTTTTCTCCAAAGCAACTTCCAGTGAACTCTATGTAGTGTTCCCAGCCCTCACACCTTATTCACCCAAGGTGACTTACACTGCTAGATACACTACTTACAATGGGTCACTCATCCATACATCAGTGGAACACATTCTCTTTGTCACTCACACACTGCAGGGGGGAGACCTAACCAGCCTGTCTTTGGACTGTGGGAGGAAACCGGAGCAAACCCACACAGACACAGGGAGAACGTGCAAACTCCCCACAGACTGACCAGGGATCGAAGCCACGTCCTTTTGAAACACCCCAGTGCTGTGAGGCAGCAGCACTACTTACTGCGCTACTGTGCCGCCCTAACATAATATAATATAATGCAATCTTCTTCTTCTGCTTGTTGTTATTATTATTATTATTATTATTAAGTCTAAGGGCAATAGTTAAGGGGTTTTTATCACCTTTACAGTGTTTTTTTTTAGTTCAGCATACTTTTACCATTGTCTTGCACTCAGAGGACCCTGGTATGAATCCTCCTGATTCTGTGCCCTTGTATAATCCTGCAGTATATTTACTTGAGCTCCAACATATTGCCACGCCCACACCTGCATCATCGATACAACTGACAGAAATCAAGCACCGGACACCAATCAATACACTCACCCTTAAAAGACCCTCCTCTGCTCTCATTCCCTTGTGGAATCTCACAGAGACAACCGTCTTTCTGCGCCATGTCCTGCTCTTCCTCATCCCTTACTTCCTGTATCACTTCTCCGGCTTTCAACCCTTCGTATTGTCCCCTGACTACATCCATGGATCCTCGCTTTCACTCTGACCGCCGATCAACCGACTCTTCGCCCACCCCCTGACTCCTTGATTCCTGACGAATGATCCTGCACTTGGGTCCAGCCGCCCCGGCATCCTCAGTTCCGCATGACACATATGGGTCCTTATAACTAGCCCACTATACAAACCAACCACTACATGTTTTAAGTTGCCTTGGAAGTAAAGTGATAAATAATGATTAACAAAGTAATCACTCACTCTCTCAGAAACTGCTTGTCCCAAGCGGGATCACAGCAAACCAGACTTGAACCCCAGAACTGCAAACACAGCACAGCACAGCAAACATGGCAAACATAGGATTCAACTCCAGAACTGCCAGAAAGCAGACCCCAGCCAAACCTGCTGCGCCACTGTGCCACCCTAACAAAATTATAAATAAGATAAATAGTGATGAACAAAAATCATTTTTAGTACACACCGTTGAGCAGTTTTTTTCAAATAGACATTTGTAGTGACGGGTAGACAGGCTGAATTTTTATCTCATGCAATTTAGGTTAACATCCTTTTCTGGAGTCCAATGGTATAATCTTTTGTGAGACTTGACCAGGCCTTCTTTTCTAGCTCTAACAGCCATAGCACCTTTGCCTGCAGAGGACACATTTTTTTCCAGCAATACACGTCAGCCGTGACGTAGGGTTCAGGGGCACCAAAGTGCAGAGTTGCAATGCAAACGGCCCCGAATTGCATCCCTCTGAATTTTTATTTCCAGTCAGGACAAATTTAAGGACTGACAGGTGCACCGGTGGATCTGCTCTATTTACCTGATGTACAGAGGCGAAGATAGGGTGCCGCGTGACAGATGGCAAAACGAGAAACAGTGAAGGTGACAGAAAAAGGGGGTAGTGAGAAAGATTGATGACTGTGACAAGGAAACTGATCGGCTGTTGGAGCAGCTCTTTGCACAGCTCCTGGGGTCATCAGAGCAACAAGCATGACCCTGCTGCTATGACAACAGGCTTCACAACACACACCAGGGACTGACAGGAGCAGTGCAAATACACAATGATATATACAACCCTCACCTGATCTGAATCAGCTACATTGTAGATTGTGGCTTCTGTGCTACCCACTGTGCTGCAGTTTTTGTTACGTCTACATCAGAAATCAGCGACTGCTGTTCTCTTGTTTAATTTCGAATTAATTGTGTATTTGTAATATGTCTCTATTTATATGCTTGAAATATTACTGTGTGATGTGGCATTAGGTCAATTTATGCTACACATGAACCTGCAAAAACAATATTTAATTTCTGTAGAATGCCTGAAGCCTCCCCAGGAAAAACCAAACAGTAACTTACACAATGCTAACCTTACATAAAAATGACTAATACCTGCAAGCAGAAAGTTTGACTATCTGCATAGTTTTCATGGTAAGGGGGAGCATAAAAAGTACACAAGCCTTTGGACTATGGTCTGGGTTAGATTTAGGAATAGGTTAAACTGTAGGTCCAGGGTTAGTATGTGGTTTAGGATTATATTAAAGATTAGTGTTACTTTACATTTATTTATTCACCAGACGCTTTTCTCCAAATCAACTTCCTATTAACTCTATGTAGTATTATTATCCCACACACCTCATTCACCCAAGGTGACTTACACTGCTAGATACACTACTTATAATGGGTCACACATCCATACATCAGTGGAACACACACACACACTCTCTGTCACTCACACACTATGGGTGAACCTGAAGCACATGTCTTTGGACTGTGGGAGGAAGCCCATGCAGACACGGGGAGAACACGCAAACTCCACACAGATTGAGCAGGGAATGAACCCACACCTTCTCGCACCACGCAGGCACTGTGAGACAGCAGTGCTACTCGCTGTGCGACCAAGGTTAGGGCTGTTTTACTCTCCATGTATCATATATGCAGGCCAATATATGTGTTGAGACCCAACTCACAGTCCTGTAAAGGAGGGACTTTTTTCCCAAAGGATCTTGTATCCACATGTCACATCACAGTCCTGCATGCAAACTCACTACAGCTCAAGATGTAGAGATCTGGAACTGCAGTGTACATACAGGACTGTGTACATGAGACGCGGACACAAGATCCCAACTTCGAGTGCCACCTGCTGTTTTGTAGCTGTGGGAAAGTACATGATGGATGGCTGCGAGTTGTGTAGGCAGGACAAGGCAGATTAAATGGCCTCCATACGCCAAGGCCAATTGCTGGATCTCCAAAAAGAACATCTCCTTGAATCTCTAACCCACCTTACCACAAAATGACTGCAGTAGAACACATGGGGTGGGAGGGGGAGGGTCAGAGGTGAAGTGATGTCTGGGGACAGGCAGTCTTAAACTGATTTTGAAACTTTCTCTCAGCAGGATTGATGCTGAAGAACACACTACCATGAAAAAGAGGCCATTAGCATGGGATGAACGGGATTTGAACACATTACTTCGGCCTCATGGGAACCAGTGCCAAGGTTTACTGGCTGGGCAGCAACATAGCTGAGGAATAACAATGGGGAATACCCTCTGAGTTCATTTCGTGAAGCAATTTTTTTTTTCTTCTTTTGGCATTCATTTAAGGAATGAGCTGAAAGTGACACACAGCATATATGTTCCCTAATACCAACCTTCAGGAGCTCACCGCCAGTCCAAAATGCAAGTTCTTTTCAGGTTGATTGCAATATTGAAATGCTTTCCCTTTAACTTAATTATACTTTCCCTGAACCCTCAATACCAGATGTCTTATCCGTTGTATTTTGTGAAGTTATGATCATTATTGTACTTTGCAATTTGAGCTGTGGGTGTTGGGAAGGTGAGGGCCATTGGTGTGGGTTTGATTTATTTGAGCTGCATGGCACTGTTGAGAGTTTCACCTAAGAAAGTTCTGTAATTGCGTCATTACCTTGACAGGTGGGCTATGAAAACAGTTTATATATTTATACATATACAGACAGCTATTCAGTGCCCATCTTTGATTAAATATTCTGTATAAATAATTTAAACAGCATATCCTCTTAAAACTCAAGGAATCATTCAAACATTTTATTTCTTCATTAAAATAGTAGCTCTTCCAGAAGCAGGGCGTTTTGGTTTAATTTATGTATTTATGCACTGTTTTTTTTCTCCAACTGTCACTGTCACTGCAGCATTTTTTAATTGTCCGATATTGTCAGGGGTGCAGACAGAATTTGGGGAAATTTATCCATGTTTTAACAGTGTAAGTGTCATTTTGCTAAATTAAATGCACCTTCTGCAATAGATTAATTTCTTTTGTAATACATACATTTTACCCCTTTTTTGCCTCCTCATTCACTGTTACTCCATTCTTGTGCTTCCTCCATGAAGTGTCACTTTGCTGAGAGCAACCAGGAGAAGAGAAACTCAAAGGTGTTATCCACGCAAAAATCACAACTCGGATTTGAACTTTGGTTTCGTACTGGAAAGCATGTCCAAAAGCATTAAGTGTCATAATGTTTAGAAGTGTCACCTTTCAATAAAGCCTGTAATCTGAATCCCTGCTGCTACTGTTACCCTTGATGTACTGCACTTACATTTACATTTACTCACTTAGCAGATGCTTTTTCTCCAAAACAACTTACAATGGTTTCTATGTAGTGTTACTAGCCCACACACCTTATTCACCAAGGTGATTTACACTGCTAGATACACTACTTACCATGGGAGATACACTACTTACACTTACCCTGAACTAAAAAAATAAAATGACCCTAATTCTTAAATCTGTAAATCAGTTTCAGTAGCTTAATGTACAAACCTCACAGTGTGAAGAATTGGATATTTAATTTGGTGGTACTAACCTCTTGGCTGACTGGTACTGCAGTGAGCTGTCTTATACTTTTTGAAAATATGCTTGCTTGCTATCTATCCTGACTAATAATTTCCCAGTGTGCTTCTGTGTGCTAAACTGCTAAGACAAGTTAACGGTGTTATGTGAGTCTTTCAATTTCTGCTGCATCAGTTCGTTTGCAGTACGTCTGTGCAGCTGCCTTTAACTGGAGATGTTGGCTCCCACTAAACTTATATGAACTGCAAACAAGAAACGTAACCCCTGCGACCCCAGACATTTTCATCCAGCCCTGAGCAGCTTCTATTGCCCAAGTCATGATTGCTGTACTTCCAATACTACTTTTCACCTTGTGTCATTAATCATTCTGAAGCAGGAAAAAAGAAATGTTGCCTTAATGGAGTGCACCCAAATTCCTCTTGCACAGGAAAATTTACCTGTGATCAATGGCGGATTGCCTCAAACTGCTTGACAGAATTTTCATTTTATAGGGAGGAAGTTGTTCTTTCCTGTCTGCACATTCCATCTTGGATCAATCAGATGGGAGGAATCCTGATATGGCGCTGAACCCACGATGCAATTATAATTGATATTGCTTTTTTATAAGCATCCAATTACAAGTTTCTTTTGAGTTCAATAGAATGAAAAGTGTGTAAATAACAGATTTTTTCTTTTCTTTCCTGAAATGCAATAGTGAGAACATCATAAATCGAAACACCAAAAGTTTCAAAAAGCCAAATCCTTCACTTGCTGCATTTTGGATTTTTTTAATTGTATTTTGTTTTTTTGTTGTTTTACATCTTTGTTGTTTTTTCTGTTGTAACACTTCAAACGGCATCTCGTTACACTGGAAGTGATACTGTCATGCCCCCGGGAACGAGCAAAGTGGCAACACCTGTGGCCAATTAAGAAGACCCGGGAAAAAAGGAGCCCTGTGCCCACATGTCACTGCAGATTCTTACGATTGCCTTGTGCCCTTGCAGTCTCAGTGGCTTTGCTTTTTGTGCCTTGCCTGTTTTTTTTTTCTTTGACTGCCAAGTTTGGATTGCCTACATTGTGACGTTCATGCCTAGAAATGCCTTCACCTGTTCCTGACCTTGATCTTGTCTTGTCCTTCAAACGTGGTTGCTAGAATAAAAACAACCTGCGATTGGGTCCTCTACTGACCTGTCTTCAGTGCCCATGCCTGACAGATATGATGCTTATTCTTCTTTGTTTGAAGCATTGATCAGAGTGGCTGTTTCATTCTGTTTCTGTGTAAAAGTCTACAAGCAGCTGCTCATTGTTTCCGACAGGGTTTTTGGAAGGTCCAGTATTTCTCAGAATCCTTCTGGGAAGCTAGTTTCTCCTCATGGACTCATCATTGCACTGGGCCTCTGTGTAGACAGGAATCATGTTTTGCTGGTGAAAGCAACTGATCTCTTAAACGATGAACCTCGGTGCAGCAAGTGGTAGGTAACGAACTAGGTTTACTTGAGAGTCACATGTCTGCAGCTATTTCTCTTTCTCTTAATGTAATGCATAAATTGTACTTTTGCTGAGATGTATGTTGTTTTGGACAAAGTGTCTGCTAAATAATAAATGTAAATGTTAAGCACATAGAGGTGCAGCTCAGGGTTGTCTCCGTCTGTCCTGGGGGTTGTCTTGATAGGAACTTGATGATGCAGCAAGTATCTTGGAACTGGGGGCATGTGTGGGTGTGGTGCTACTCAAACCTGTTTCTCCACAGAAACACGCACATGCTGACGGAAACCGCTTGTCCTGAGAGGGGTCGCGGTGTACCAGAGCACAGACCAAACCACTGCACCACCATGCCCCCCTCTCCACAGAAACAGCAAAAATAATTACACACACACACACACACACACAACACACACACTCAGAACCACTTGTCCCATACGGGGGTCGCGGGGGAACCGGAGCCTACCCGGCAACAAATGGCGTAAGGCCAGGGGACACACCCAGGACGGGACGCCAGTCCGTCGCAAGGCACCCCAAGCGGGACTCGAACCCCAGACCCACCGGAGAGCAGGACTGTGGTCCAACCCACCGCACCCCCAAAAATAATTACAAAAAAAACATTATTTCATACAAAAAATTATCAGCCTTTCTCCATATACTGCTGGGGTTTGAAGTCACAAAAAATTTAAATAAAAGAAGAACAACTCAGTTGCCAGATATACACAAACACACACACACATTTTCTGAAACCGCTTGTCCCAGACGGGGTCGCGGGGAACCGGAGCCTACCCGGCAACACAGGGCGTAAGGCCGGAGGGGGAGGGGACACACCCAGGACAGGACGCCAGTCCGCCACAAGGCACCCCAAGCGGGACTCAAACCCCAGACCCACCAGAGAGCAGGATCCGGTCAATGCCAGGTATATTTAATAGTTATTCTTATTATTATTATTATTATTACTACTACTACTGCCAAAAATATTTTCATAGAAAGAGTGTTTATTAACATTTAAAGTGGAATGATAAGCAGTGTGATTAGAATAAAGAGTGTGCACGGGAAGGAATTTCTAACGTATTGGAAAGCATTTACATGTGCAGTGCTGCAGCGTAACCACACTTCTTGCAAAAACTGGAATTTAAAGTCTGCATACAGAAAGCACAGAGTTAAGCATCTGCCTCAAAACATGTACAGGAGAGAAGCCTTCACCTACACCATCCTTCTGGTTTTCCAGCCACAAAGACCTGAATTGACAAATTAAATTTAACTTTTATTCATTGTATCTTCTCGGTCCACCAGTTTGACTTTATTTCTCACTTCATATTAATCAGTCCAAAAATTCAATATCTTGCCTTCTTTGATTTTACAATTTCATTAAGCATCCTGTGATCTCAACAGGTAAATTAAAGCCTAAAAATATTTTATAACATGTGGGCTGCTGGGAAAACAAGGTGGAAAAAAAAATTACAGATGCATTCAATCAGCAGCAGAGCTGTGTCCGTGGAGCTGGTCTTTGTAGCTGAGGGGCAGAGAGTTGCACAAACCGTGGTTTCACTTGCAGTTCATTAAAAACATATTACATTAATTTCAAAATTACAATTATACTCACTGCACACAAAATTTCATGAGTGTGATTATTTATTTCCTTATTTTTTTGTCATCCATCACTTTCTGGCATTTTCCACACTAACTTTTAACCCTCTTAGGGCCAAATTAATACTAGCAGTAGGAAAAATCTGTACCAGCTGATGCTTATTTGCAATGACTGCCTGGAGAGGGTTAAAACTGTGTGATGTTAACTTATTTTTCTTGCTAATACTTTTAATTGTTCACAATCTGCTTGAAATATTTCTGCATATTGTTATGCACTTTCCAGCTACTGCTTTTGGGGTAGATTTTGTACATTATATGGGCAATATTAATGATTGCTTTATGTCCTGCAGAAAGAAGGTTATCACATGATTTAGAGAAAATTATGCACAGATTATGCATTACCCATCTGGTTTTTAAAGTAGTTTTAAATATGAAGTAAGTTAAAATTTAGAGAGAACATAGTCCTTATATTAGTTTTTGTTATTAGAAAGCTGATGATAAAAATGGCCAGAAACATTTCTATTTTGAATGAAGGAGCATGGAAATAGCTGTTATTGCTACATTTTTCCAGCCTGACATTTATGTGCTGCTTAATGAAAAGTGTGTCTAAAATTATTGGAATTTCACTGTTGAGCAAGTGGCCATTCTACAACATTATACCAGTTAACACTTCATCTGCTCGGCCCATTCAGAGAGCACCCAACTGAGCCCCGGGGTCTTCATTGCCCAGGATCTCAATCTTTCATTGTGATCACCTCGGGACCACCTCTATGTTATGGTCCAAGTGCCAGTTCACAGTTTTTCTGCACTCTGTAATCACGCTGCAGCATTCACTAACACAGAACAGGTGTTGAGTTCGGGTAATTATCTCATCCACCTATCCACGACTGCGTCTGAAGCTTTAATGTGCCAGGAGAAAGTCCCAGCATTACCATCATTATAATCCATTGGTCTTTGTCTTACCTCAAATTTTGCTCACGTCTCCTCACCCTTGAAATAAAAACCACATATGTTAGTCATCTTCTAATTATTACCCACAGTCTGTCTGATTTAGTGTACTTATGAATTATTTGACCCTTCATGTTTTTTTTTTCTTTTTTTGCCTCTTTATTTTTGGCATGGTCCTGTCAGGCCGAGGGGGAAGGAACATGCCGAATATGGGTAATGCCAGGTCTTTTCAGTGCCTGATGCCTTGCAAGTGCAAAGTGAATGAAAAAAAACTGGGAAAAAGGCTGGTTGTCTGCTCTGTAAAGCCTAAAATTGAAAATGGCATTAACAGAGTCCATGCAGATCCATTACATTAATCAACATTATTTGGAGCTTCTTATTTAAAAAATGGAATGGTTAGCAAGAAAGAATAATACTGTATACATGACAAAAAACACAGAAAATTCAAACCTAATCCAATGACAAGGAATGAAAATTTACATTTACATTTTTTTATTTAGCAGACACTTTCTCCAAAATGACTTCCAATGAACTCCATGTAGTGTTATCAGCCCACACACCTTATTCACAAAGGCGACTTACACTGCTAGATACATTACTTACCATGGGTTACTCATCCAAAACTGACTCTGTTTTACAACTGAACAAGCATGAAAGTAAGATTGAACAAGCATGAAAGTAAGATTACATCCTGAAAATAAAGTTATAAAACACATGAGACAAAATGAAGAAATAAAAGATAGTAATGAGTGAATAAGGTATAAATACAAATAAGAAGCAGCACAATATTTGTAAGGGGATGGTAGATATTACTGTCTAAGAAGTTCTAAAAAAGTGACCACATTTTCCAGAGTTCATCAAAGTTATGACAAAGGCCAAATGTTAGCTTTTCCAGTGGAACAAGTAGATGCTTAAGTCATGCACACATTTATAGATGTAGCTTTTGCTGGGGCCCATAGCAATAAGTTGCATATTTTTAAAATTATGTCAGTAATAGAAACTAGATAATGCATAAAAGTAATCATTTCATGTCTGCAGCATTCGAAACTGTCAACCACTGGATTCTACTCTCCTCTCTTAGTCAGCTAGGGATCAAAGGAGCGGCACTAAGATGGTTTGAGTCCTACTGGTCCTCTTCTCTTCTCAATCTAGACCTCCTGCCTCGGCCCGGTCATAGCCTCCCATGGATTCAAATACCACTGGCCTCAAATACCACCTCCTCGGCGAAGATTCTGGGAGTGATGATTGATTCAAGTCTATTTTTCTCTCAGTACATCGAAGCCGCAACCCGGTCCTGCAGGTATACACACACACACACACACACACACATTTTCAGAACCGCTTGTCCCTTACGGGGTCACGGGGAACCAGAGCCTACCCAGCAACACAGGGTGTAAGGCCGGAGGGGGAAGGGGACACACCCAGGACGGGACGCCAGTCCGCCGCAAGGCACCCCAAGCGGGACTTGAACCCCAGACCCACCGGAGAGCAGGACTGCGGTCCAACCCACTGCGCCACCGCACCCCCGTCCTGCAGGTACATCCTGCATAATATTCGCAGGATCTGTCCTTACCTCACAACTGACTCTGCCCAACTACTTGTCCAGGCCATGATAACATCCCCTCTGGACTACTGCAACTCTCTCCTGTGTGGCCTTCCTGCTACTGCCATCAAACCTCATACTGCTGTCACATACCACAGGCGATAAAGTTGGCGAAGATAAAAAACAGTAAATTTCTAGTGCTCTAGGGGGTAGGAGTGAATTCCAGGAGGGGTCTATGGTGTGTAAAGAATCTCTCAGCTGTAGGTTAACCTGGATGACTGAAACAGATGCCACTTGCAGCTCCAAAGGTTCACACGGATTATGGAGATGCTGCTGCCTTGGCCTCTGCAACACCTAATGCCAGAGAACCAGCCCTTTGATGGAAAAAAATGGAAAAAATACAAAGACAGTGCTGTTCGAACTCCCAGACATCACTAATCCTCATTTCTGGAACGCTCTTCCACTTGCAGTCGTCATCCTGTTGCATTAGCCTACAATAGATACAACTGTTCACTTTCCACGTGGGAGCTTCAAGCGGAGAAAATAAAGAAGGACAGGGGAAAAAAATCTCAGGGCCCAGAACAAGGATTTATTACTTCCAGCATCATTTGCATAATTGTATGCATCTCGTGCAGATTGAAAACATAGTGTCTGCATGGATGATCAGTTCTTATCTCAGAACTGCACCACACAGATAACAAAGCAGCTGAAAAAAAGCACAGATAAAAGTCATCTCAGTTCCTACTGCGTGTGTCAAATTATTTAGGACCTAATGCTCTTTAAAGCTTTTGCAACAGTAGCATACCAGTACTTTGCAATTCTGTCATGATGGTAACCTTACAGAGATCAAGTCGAATTAAAGGAAATAAAGCAGAATTGTGACAGTCTTCCTGTTTTATTGGTTCATTTTTTACTGTTTGCGCTTTCTTTCGCCCACTGTGTTCCACGACACCGTGTTCTGTGCGTTGAAGAGGCATGTGGTCTGATGGATGCATGTGGTCAATGATGCGCATGAGGGATTCAGACTGCGCAGCTAAAACGGGGCATGCGGAGCAGAAATTATTTCTCCCAGACGCTGTGATTTTTTTGGAGTTTTTTTAATAGGAATTATGGAAATGTATGTCTTTTAAATATTTGAAAGAAAACTTGTAATTTTTCTCTGTCACAAGTTAACGTAAAAGGGAGAGCTCCTTCCTCCAAGGCACCTCCTCCATCCCTGCACTTGCCATATCCTTGCGGCCGTGTTTCAAACAGAACCACCATTTTGCTGCATGTGTGTTTGTTTAATCGCTGCTAGTCCCTTGATCTGCGCCCATGCTGGCCTTTCCCCATTGTTAGTCCTGTGTGTGATGGTATTTGTGACATCTGTGGCATTTTTCAGAGTGATCTCTGTCATACCTGTGGTGAGTGCTTGTGACATTGAAATGATGTCAAAAAGGAAAGCAATGATGAGGCCGCTGCTGCAATGCTCTAATCCTGCAAACATATCGAATCACAGAGTTTCAGAGCCAAACTGTTGGCTGTCTCTCTTAGATGTTTATGGGCAGATTTATTGGACCAATGCAAAATGTGTACCCATCAGTAAAAGATATTAATCTGAAATAGAATAACATTATATGCAACTAAAAACCTGAACAAGCCCCAAAATTTTCCACTGTTCACCCTTTCCTTGAAATTATAGTATTGTTGACATTATAGCTGTACTTATAATCTTCATTTCATTATTTAAATGATCTGATTGTATGTTTGAAAAGTGCAAAAAAGTGCCAAAATTGTATTTTGAAAAGGGATTGAAAGAATTGCCTGAATCTCCCATGTGCTTAATAAATACGCACTGTTATCTGTATTTAAAACAAAGAAAACTACACACAGCTACTCGTACTCCTGGTTCATAAGGTGAAATGGGATGGACTGCACTCTGGAATCACATATCTGCATCCAGATTTTTCACTCTGTTGGTGTATTGGACTTTTTGTATTATTTTCTGAGATATGCTTTGTTCTGGAAAAAAGCGACTCCTGAGTGAATAAATTTAAAGTCACTATTTATAGGTTGTACATAAAGGCAAATATTTGGTTTTTTGACACAGGTTTAAATTATCTACAGAGCTAGAGTGTGTCACGTCCACACCTGATGACACATCGGGAACACCTGCATATGATCAAGCGGGATAAAAGGATAACCCAGAAGCCCCAGAAATGTGGAACCTCATAGAGAAATTACAGCTCTCTGTCCTCGTGGTTGGTCCCTTGTCATGACTTTCCTGGTTTTTCGATTTGTTTGCTTTGTTCTACCGATTTCGACTTTGTGTATTCTTCCTGGGCAACAGTTCCGGCTCACCATGACCCCGCTCGGAACAAGCGGTTTCAGCCTGTGTGTGTTTGTGTGTATGTATACGTGTGTACGTGTACGTGTACTGCTAACACCTGTGTAGTTAATGAAACACAAGTAATATTTTAACAATGTCCATATTTGAATCTCATTCATATAGCAATAAGTAATTCACAGTCATCAGTTGTACCATTTCAGCAGGAGGAATAAGGAGATGTGTGTTTGTGTAAATATTTAAAAAATTGGCTCCCTTTGCAAAAAACTGAATAAGTTGTTTTACATGTTGATGGATTTTCAACACGCATGTTTACCTCCAGTTCTGCTTTGAGCAGTTATTATGTATTTTATTATGTATTTTATTTTTTTAGTAAAGGGTTATAGGGGATTCTGGGTTATTTTAAGATTTCTGGAGAAAGCCTTTGATGTGCCTGTTTAGTTCAGAGTATCACTATTAGATTGTGATGTACTGTATTTAAAATTCTTCTTGAACTTTCAAAGGTCAGTTTTATATTTGTTTCCAGTGCCAGTGCCTGTTGGTGCAGGGTATATAATGTTAAGTTTTACGCTGGCAATGAAAGTCCAGCTAGGTGAAATGGAAGGAATAAAACACACATTAATCAGTTTTTCTTCACATTAGAAGACAGAATGTGTCCAAGTTCTGCTGTATTTCTCTGCTAGAAGAAGGTCACCCTGGAAACATTATTAATAAACGGCTCAAAAGAAATATCCAGGTCAAATTTAACACCAAGAGCCCCAACTACTAGGGAATAAATCTGTCATCTTGTTTCAAAATAAAATTGATACTGCACACATGAGATTATCGTCAGGCAATGGTTCTGCAAAGTGAGCAAGGATCTGGAAACCGGGCACTGCAAATTCTCTGGATGGGGTCCCAGGAGGGGGGAGCTGCCACTGTACCTTTGACTGTCATATCCACTCAGTGAACTCTAATGAGTAAATGGGTAAAACTGTAACCTACATATAGAACTTTAGTCTTCTAAGCAAGTTAGTGTTACTCCATAAGTTTTCCCCTTTTTCTCATAAATTAGAGGGTTTTATTGGAACCAGTTATGATCCTGAAACCATAGTTACTGGCCTGGTGTGTGGGGAAAATGAATCTATGGAAATTATAAATGCAAACCTGAAACATTTGAGTCTTAGTTACATAAAGGTAATTGAATGTATCCATCTTTATTCATCTTATACTGGAACCCTTGGGACATATAAAGGCAACTTGATATAAAGCACATCACATTGTGATGTCTTGCTTTGATTTTCTACATGCTATTGTGATGTTAACACATAGTAGCATTTTCACTACCACACAGTGGTCTGCATCAGAAAGAACTATTTGAAATATAAAATGTAAAAAAGGCACAATGTTCCTACTTATATGGGGTAACAGCGAAAAAACAAACACGGCCTTTTGGAGTCCCGATGCATTGAGCTCCACGTTACAGAAGGATGCTATCTACACTTCAGATGAAGAAATTGCATGTACAAAGCAACATGTGGCACCCACATATGTTAAAGTAACAGTGCATAGTAATGTTTAATTTCATAGCAGCATACACATACATACACATATACTCACACACAATCATACAGCACCATGCCTCAGAGGTAAAGGCTGGTTTGGAATCTGACAACTGGCAGTTTCTTGTTTGGTTCCGTTCATACACTGATGCTGAATGCCACCCGTGCCACAGTACAAATGAGCTCTGTGTTCATAAATTATGTCTTCAGACACAAAGGATCTACACCCATTCTTCAGTTTACAGACATTCAGATTATGAATTCTCACTTTTGGAAACCTAAATCTTTCTATGTTTAATTCTGAGCTGAGTATTTTTGCAGATGCAAACATTTCAGTTCACACACACACACACTTTCAGAACCGCTTGTCCCATACAGGGTCACGGAGAACCGGAGCCAACCCGGCAACAGAGGGCATAAGGCCAGAGGGGGAAGGGACACACCCAGGACAGGACGCCAGTCCATTGCAAGGCACCCCAAGTGGGACTCGAACCCCAGACCCATCAAAGAGGAGGACTGTGGTCCAACCCACTGCACCACCACACCACCGCACCCCCATTTCAGTTCACATATGAGGAAACCTTCTGGTCAGTGCCACATTTTGGGCTCACAATCAGAAGTCCAGTGTTTACACCTTTCTGGGGCTCAGTATTGTGGGAAGGACCAACATAGAAATTTACATTAATTCACCACTCAGGGTGGTGTCTGGTCAATTCTTTTAAAACTAGCTAAGAAATGAGAAATTGGTTCATGCTTTTGTTTCCAGCAAGCTGGATTACTGTAATGCTTTATTGTCGGGTTGTCCATACCAGACTGTATCCACGCTACAGTTGGTACAAAATGCTGCTGTGAGAATTGTTACTAGAACTAGGAAGTACGACCATATAACACCGGTACTTAAATCCTTGCATTGGCTCCCGGTCTCTAATAGAGTTGATTATAAAATCCTACTTTTGACCTATAAGGCAATACATGGCATTGCTCCGGCTTACCTTTGTGAGATCATTAATTTTTATATCCCAAGACGATATCTCCATTCATTAGATGCAAGTTACCTTAAAGTACCTGTGATCAATAAGACCTCAGTAGGTGGTCGTGCCTTTAGTTATAGAGCGCCTAAACTGTGGAATAGTCTACCAGTTACTCTCAGAAATGCCCCGTCTATTTCTGTTTTCAAATCCCGACTAAAGGCTTACATGTTCACTCAGGCATTTCACCTCGTAACGTAATTCAACCTGCCTTGGTTGTTTATTTTATCACCTTTACAAAAATGCATTTTAAATTTTCTTAAGTAAGAAATTACTAACTCTGTCTTATCTTCTTGTTGAGCACTACCTCGCTACATAAGACCTGAGGAGGCCAGCCAGTGGTGACAGACGAATCCTGTGCTGACAGAGGATGATGTCCATCTGCCATGCTGATCGAGACGTTCCATGCCGAGCTGAGGATCCAAGATGCCATTTACCAACATTATAATTACTTGTTAAACACTGGCTTACAAATTGTTACTTTCTAGAATGTCCAGGAGGGGTGGGCAACCACTGGCCAGTGGACCCCCAGAGGTTTTTTCTCCCTCAACCTTCAGTTGGGAGTTTTTGTTCCTTTCCCCGTTGGCCAGTAGGTATACTTATAGCTCTATAATAAGTTCTTCATTATGGTAGCCATTAGTTGACTCTCTTCTTTGTTTGTATCAATTTTTCTTGCTGTATGCCTGTGTTAAAGTGCTCTGTGTCACTGCGTGAGAAGAGCGCTCCATAAAAATAAAAAATAATAAAAATTAACTTCACTGTTTATAGCATATAAGGGGTGCGGTGGTGCAGTGGGTTGGACCGCAGTCCTACTCTCCGGTGGGTCTGGGGTTCGAGTCCCGCTTGGGGTGCTTTGTGACGGACTGGCGTCCCGTCCTGGGTGTGTCCCCTTCCCCCTCTGGCCTTACGCCCTGTGTTGCCGGGTAGGCTCTGGTTCCCCGTGACCCCGTAAGGGACAAGCGGTTCTGAAAATGTGTGTGTGTGTGTGTGTGTGTGTGTTTATAGCATAGAGGCGCATGCCCTGGCTCAGCCTTACGCCCTGAGTTGCTAGGTTAGGCTCTGGTTCCCTGCGACCCCATATGGGGCAGTCTGCCGTAAGGCACCCCAAGCGGGACTCGAACCCCAGACCCACGGGAGAGCAGGACCCAATCCAACCCACTGCGCCCCCCCCCAAGCTTGGGGTCCAAAAGGCAGCAATTCTAACAGTAAAGCTACCAGGTGCTTTGAGTAGTAAAGGACACTAATGGATATGAGTTCATTCTTATTTTTTTTTTTTAAGAATTGTTGTATTAAGTTTATTTCTATCAATAATTGTATATTTTTCATAAACATGTTGATAATTTTATGTGCTATTATTAACTTCTGTAAATTCAATCTTATAGCATCATAGCCCATAAGATTTTTTGAGTGAAAAAGTTGTGTGCTATTATTGTCAAATGTTAGAATTACATCAGTATTTCATCAATTGCGTATGGCTTTCACCTAAGAGATCATCCTGTGTTCAGTCCAAATGAGATACCATGTGATGCAAAGACTATGATATGGAAACAAGTAACCCTCTGTAGCGTTGATTTATTTATTTTTTAAAGCCGTTTTTGTTTTTTTATTTTTTGTATTCTGAAGAGACTGCAAGACAAAATTTAGATGTGTGGTTTAGTTTAAATCCATTACCAAACCTAAATACTTTTTGGTAACATGTGATGGGTTTTTCCAGCATTATTAGAAATGCTAAAATAGAATAAACAATAATAATTGAAATAAATAAGAAGAAAAAACATGAAATGAAGACCACAGCGTAGGATTCAGATGAGGGAAATTCACATACAAAGACAGAGGCACGCACGCACACGTGCACAGAGACTGGCTGAAGCCTCTTGTCCCGAGTGGGGTTGTGACAACCTGGAGCCTAACCCAGCAACACAGGGCACAAGGCTGGAAGGGGAGGGGACATACCTAGAATGGGTCACCAGTCCATCGCAAGGCACCCCAAGCAAGGCTTGAATCCCAGAGCCAGCAGAGAGCAAGACCCAGCCAAACCTGCTCCGCCACCGCACCCCCATCTTATACAAAGATAAAATAAAAATAAAGATTTCATCAGCTACTGTAAACAGCATCAGTGTTAGAGCTTCATTGAGCTTAATTAGGGGGTGTGGTGGCGCAGAGGGTTCGACAGGGTCCTGCTCTCACGTGCGCTTGGGGTTCGAGCCCTGCTTGGGGTGCATTGATATGGTTTGGCATCCCATCCTGGGTGTGTCCCCTCCCCCTCCAGCCCTGTCTTGCTGGGGTAGGCTTTGGATTGCTGTGACCTCCACTTGCAACAAGTGGTTTCAGACAGTGTGTTTGTGAGCTCAGTTAAAACTTTTTGCAGCCCTAAATGATTTAAACAAACTCTGACTTTGTTTTCTAACAAGTTTATGGCTTTTTAGCATAGACACAAAGCCCTGCATGCTAACAGATGCAATGTGGTTATGCTCTGAGTGGGAATGTGTCTCTGCTGGCTTATTGCTAAGAGAGCACACACACACACACACATTTTCAGGACCGCTTGTCCCATACGGGGTCACGGGGAACCGGAGCCTATCCGGTAACACAGGGCGTAAGGCCGGAGGGGGAAGGGGACACACCAAGGACGGGACGCCAGTCCGCCACAAGGCACCCCAAGCAGGACTCGAACCCCAGACCCACCGGAGAGCAGGACTGTGGTCCAACCCACGCTAAGAGAGCATTGCTTTTGAAATATCCTCCAGAATGAACGGACAGCAGGGGGGGCGTGGTGGCGCAGTGGCGCAGTGGGTTGGACCAGGTCCTGCTCTCTAATGGGTCTGTGGTTCAAGTCCTGCTTGGGGTGCCTTGCGACAGACTGGTGTCCTGCCCTGGTTGTGTCCCCTCCCCCTCTGGCCTTATGCCCTGTGTTGCCGGGTAGGCTCTGGTTCCCCGCAACCCTGTATGGGGCAAGTGTGTGTGTGAACAGACAGCTCAACCAGGTGGCTGACCTGTGGTCTTTATTCAGTCACAGACTAGTGCTGTACCTGGAATCTCATCTTAATTCAACTCAGCCAAAATGAAGTGACTGAGAGGAGCTTTTGTGTTTCAAGAAAGCGGGCTGGTGGTGTTTCTGTTCATTCCAGATCAGCAGGCGTTGGCATCAGTTGACAGCCATGTTCCCAGTCTTTGGAGCATACAAAGGGTGCTGCACCCTGGTGGCTCCACACAGAGACATCTTTCTGAAATTTACATGCATTTTTTGTATTTGTAAGGAAAAAATAATAATTGCGTAATGTGCTGTAACAAATATTGGGACCCCGGAATTAAAAGTTTTTTCTCTCATTTCGTTAAGAAAAAATTTGATTTTAAAAAGAAATAGTGATTTGGTGTCAGATGTTTCCTCATAGTCTGGTACACTTTGTGGGAATGAACCTGTGGTTCCAGATATTCAGGACAAGGGACACAACTGAAATGCTTGTGCATGAGCCCTGGCAATTCGAGTTGAATGAAAACAGTACGGGACATTTGCTTTGGGTTTGGCCGACAAGGAACGAGGAGCAAGATAACAGGAAATGGCATCTGTCACAAGATGACTACCCACACCTTTGCTGGAATACTAATTCCACCCCTGCCAGACCATCTGCCTGGCATTTGCGGGCTCCAAGTAAGTAATAATTAATTAGCTGACATGCAGAAATTGCCGTGTTGCTGTTTCCATAGCTAAGTGTGTAAATCTATTTGCTGTTGCCTAATGAATCGCATAAGCAGTTGTAGATGGGCCTACAGTACATACCTCGTACGCACAAATTACTCGCAGATAACAAGTCCTCCAGGAGGGATGGCACTTGCGCTAAAGAGGAGCCACATTCAAGTGTTTATTCCACAGATTCAAGAGCTGAATTCCTCTCCCAACATTTTTAATTTAATGGAATGAGTGCATAATTAAAAGAAGCTGAATTTAATCCCAAAGGCACGGTGAAAATAATTCATGTGTCGATCTTGAAAGGCAATGTCACAGGTCACAGTTAAACTGCAGCTTGTATCCCAATTGCACTCCACGAAACAATGCCACACCTTCTCAGCGCTTCAAATTCACTGCATAAAAATTGTTCTTAAATTGCTGGGGATTTTTTTTGTTTGACAGCTGGCCGTCAGTGGAAGGATTGCAGCTCAAACACTGGAGGGAAAAGTCGATATCCGGATTATACCCAAATGCACAAGGATTTGAGCAGAAGAGTGTTCAGTCCCACCTGGGTTGAATGTCTTGTGCAAATGAACCATTTCCCAGAAATGCGGGAGAGACATCTACTGCCAGGCGGCTACTCTAAACAATTAAGTAAAAAAAAAACTTTTTCCCAGAAGCCCTGGGTGATGGTTTCTCAGCTTTGAGGATCATATGCTACCTCTAGCTGAGCCAAATTACTATCTCCTCCCAAAGCAGGATGAAAAAAGAATGACCGTCTTCTAGGTTGAGCCCATTGTCAATAGTAGATAGTTTATGCAACTTCCAATTTTCCATCCTAATCAATTTCTTCAGAAGAAAAAAGCACCTCTTTCATATTTCAGTACGGAATGTGGTGGTGCAGCTGGGTTGGTGTGTGCATGCTCTCCGGTGGGTCTGGGGTCCCACTTGGGGTGTCTTGCAACGGACTGGCGTCCCATCCTGGGTGTGTCCCCTCCCCCTCCAGCCTTATGCCCTGTGTTGTCGAGTTAGGCTCTGGTTCACCGCGACCCCGCTTGGGACAAGCGGTTTCAGACAATGTGTGCGTGTGTCATATTTCGGTTTACGAAAGAATTAAGGAGTATCTGAAAGGTCCGCTGACTGACACACGCTGGAAAATGGATGGGAGTTATATGAATTTCAAGTAATTATGTATATAACTTTTTAATTCATCTATCCATCCATCTGCTATTTTACTGGATTAAACACACATTGTTCGCTCTCTAATTGTTTTTATCAATTTTTAATCACAGCGAGCTGCGCTCCAAATTGTTAAGGCCTCTCATTATTATATGCACATTAACTCGATCAGCTGTGGCCCAGCAAGAGAGGCATGTTTGTCCTTTGCCATTGAATTGGACTTGGGCTGGAGAAACTCTATTAACCACACCAATTAGCTAGCTGGGATGTTAATAACTAGTCAGCCTGTCACGCTGGACTCCAAAAATGGTGCATGTAGTCAGCACATGTGAAGTTCCCCTCTGCAGTTTTTCTTTTTTTTTAAGAAAGAGGCAGTGGAGCATGAGTAGTGGGGCCCCCAGCATTCACTGTCCATCCTTATTTACAGGGGTCTTCTATCAGGTTGGGGATTAGGGGATGATTGTGCTCTGAGCTGTTGTCCACAGGGAGAGAGTAATGGAGAGGACAGGAGAGAGGGAGAGAGAGACCGTTAGTAGTTGTGTCAGCAGTGGGAGGAATAGGTAATCGCTCCTGAACTCACTCCAGAGGAGGGAAGTGGGACTTTTCCTAATAACTACCCAAGTATTTGAGAGCTCATTGAGCTGCTGAAGACTGATGCCACACCAAAGGCAGCCGGAGAAGAGGGGGCTGGTCCGTTCTCCTCCTGGGAGTACGTTGACTCAGTGCCCTACCCCATATTCATCAGTGCCAGCTTCCTGTGCTGCCCTTGACAATACAGATAATTACCTAGCAGTGCATTGCCTGTAGAATTCATCTCTGCAAAAGATTATGCCTCTGAGATGCACTGACTCTGAACATACAGAGCTGAGGCCAACAACGACAGATGAACAATGACAGCTTACAATTGTTACTTGTTAGAATGCCCAGGAGGGGTGAGCAACCACTGGCCCGTGGACCCCCAGAGGTTTTTTTCTCCCTAAACCTTCAGTTGGGAGTTTTTGTTCCTTTTCCTGTTGGCCAGTAGGTATACTTATAGCTCTATAATAAATTCTTCATTATGGTAGCCATTAGTCAACTGTCTTCTTTGTTTGTATCTGTTTTTCTTGCTTTATGCCTGTGCTAAAGTGCTCTGTGTCACTGTGTGAGAAGAGTGCTCTATAAAAATAAATTGAAATCGAAATTGAAGAAAACTCATGGGTGGACCTGAATGTCTCCTTACATTGCACAGTTCTTAAGAAAACACAAACAAATTTCTTGATGGGCATGCCTCTCGTCATCCCGGCAGCTGTCAGCACGTGACATGGTTATGTTTATAAGTAAGACGTGGTAAATGGTTGACAACTTCAATTGTCATACATGAGATGTATGAAGGACTTCCCATCTGCTCACCTTACCTTGTTTCTGGAGCAGGTGGGCTAGGGTTAGGGTTAGCAGTTCTAATCCACCATGTCCTCTCTAAATGGCCAATGTGATTAGTGGGGTGGGAATGTTAGGGAAGGAAGGTGAATGGGGTAATTGTAATAACCCCAGAGGGTTTGTATAGAAACCAAAAGAAAAACTAGTGACACAGAGGAACAATAAGCACATTGTGGGAAGAGGTAAGGTTCACATGCCTGTGCCTCTTGTTTAATATCAGCATGGCTGCAGAGAACACAGGATCCATACTAATGTAAAGTAACAAATACCATCACAAAGGATTCGCCAAGAAAAAAACTCTTTACTTAATAGTTTATTTTCTGTCTGCATTTGCTTAAGTCAAGATCAACATTTTCCAGCAGAAATGGTAGAAAATTACTCTGGATGGAAATACAAAGTCTCTGGGAAATATGAAACAATCAATTCAAGCTCATGCATTATTCTAAGTGATTTTCCCAAACACAAAACAACCCCATTCCAGAACTGGTGCCTTTCAACCAAAAAGGGGCTTTGTATAAAGTTTTTTACTTACTCCCTCACACTTACGGCACTACTGGAAATCAGAGAATCTCGGACTGCCTTTGAAACTCTCCTCACATGAGATCTGGAAAGTTTTCACTGACATTGGTTCACAATAAATGGTACAATACCTCAAGACCGAGACTCATGGTCACATCATCTCCTTTGGACCTACAAGTGACTGAACGACCTCTACTGAGTGGTCTTGCAAGATGAGCTGCTCTCCAGGAGGCTGGCACATTCCTGCAAAGACACATTGACAGACGCACTGAGCAGAATGTTGAATTCTTCTGCTGTCACACTTTAAGAATGAAAGACAGTGGGATTCAATTTCCAGAATTTCAAGAATCCTGAAGGTCTGCTACCATTTTTGGGTGAAATATTTGTGCAGCTCATCTTTGTGAATCAATTACATTGACCTTCATTCTCTGCATACCAAGTCACGTTTCTATCTGCTCACACTTATGTGATCAACAGCGTTGTGACAGCTTCAGATGTCAGTCTGACTCTTGGTTGCAAAGATAAACGCTAACAACAAATCAGGTCATGTCCATCAGTCCAGGAAAAGGGTGTCCTCAGTACTTAACATGCCCTAATCACAGCATAAATTAAATAATAGGAACCCATGAGCCCTTTTTTATTCAATCAAAACACACACACACACTTTCAGAGCCGCTTGTCCCATACGGGGTCATGGGGAACCGGAGCCTACCCGGTAACACAGGGCGTAAGGCCAGAGGGGGAAGGGACACACCCAGGACGGGACGCCAGTCCGTCACAAGGCACCCCAAGCGGGACTCAAACCCCAGACACACTAGAGCAGGACTGCGGTCCAACCCACTGCGCCACCGCACCCCCCCATTAGGGTATCCATTAAATGTATAACTGATGTGTTCTGTAACTGCTGCAGAAAACCCATTGTGTGAGAAGCAGGAATGTACTGAAACTGCACCCCCCCAACTCTAAGAGGTAACCAGCACTGGTTGGTACTGAAAAATCAAGAACAAAATTATGTTGACAGGTTGAGAGATAAGCTGAAAGGAGGGTGCCTGCTATATGATCTGCATACCTTATTTCAGCCTACAGGAAATGTAGTAGATAAGTAAGTAACAAATTAGAGGCATGCATGAGCTGGGCATGCCTTCATCATCCAGAAAGAAAGTCAATGACAAACTTTACCATATATGTAGCATGCGCTTTTAGAACTATATAATATGTGTGTATTGGATGCTCAAGGAGACTCCCTAGACTGTGACACAGAAAACAGGGGACTCTCCCTCCAGCTGGAATGAAATAAAGTAAGATACTCTATCTTGGGTCCTTCGTTTGAGTAATCTCGAATTTCTTCCACAAACACCATTCGAAAGATATATATATATAAGTTTTGAGGGTCTTTGGAAAAGTCTGGATGTAGCTTATGATGGTTATGGTGGTTAGAAGACCTTTTGAAAAATCTGAATTTAGTTAGAGGTCGCAGAGGCCTAGAAACCATTAAGGTATCAACCTGGTTTTCAAAGACTGAGCATGACCCTGATGAATGGAGGCAACGTTCCAGTCCCAACACTAAACAAGTCTGGCAGGAGCAGAACAAATATGACTCTGCAGGGTGGAAAGTCACTAAAGACATCCATAGCATTAAAATCTTGGAAGAAAAACTCAACCTCGATCCATGAATTGAGTGGGTGACCTGAAAGTTTTTAATATCAATTGACAAGCGGGAGATTTCTTCATCTCATCTAGGTTAGCTGGCTGTGAAGTGGCTGCATGAGGATGGCGATGTTGGTTAATAAAATAATGATGTCTCACCGTTTGTCACTGATCTGCTTGAGAGTTTTCACTGAGAAGATTGAGTGCTACTGAGCCCACACATGGTAGATTTCAAACAAAACATACTCATTGGTGAAACACAGAGGTAACACAAATTGATTACAATTCAAGCCAGCTGTGTTGTTGTTGTTGAACAAAGGTCACTCTTGGCAGCACATTTTGCTAGTTTTACTATAAAATGCAATCTTCTCTAGAGACAATTGCCTTATGGTGCAAGATGAAGTATACTTTCAAATCAGAGATCAAAAACAGGTTCTTTTTTCCCCCCCTACAAAGCCGCAGTGAGAGATTCTATCCTTATGGGTTTCTTCATGATACATAGTGGTCATCCTTCATTCTGGTCATGCTATGCAGGGGTAAGAGGTCAGGTGAGCTGCCTCATTAATATTTGTTGCACTGTTGAAAAATGTCTAGTTGAAGTGGTACTTGTTTAAGGCATTGTGTGAATCAAAATTTGGAGTGGCCAGGAAAAGAGAACAAGAGTAATGGCTAGAGTTCCTGAGTGTGTGGACATGGTCCATCTCACTAAAATGATGAAGCATCACACAAACATGCACACAACACTGGTGGAATCATGCCCTCTGTGCTGGGTGCTCGTGGTGTGCAAAGGTCATGGTGACGAAGGGAATGCTTTGAGGGCACCCATGTCCTAGCAGGCATAGGAGTGTTTATTAGTTTTTGAACACCTGTCTCGTGGGACCTCACTGGCTAGGTGCAATTAACAAGAATTTACACCGCTGCCTGAGATCCCGCTTCCTGCCATTACCAAAATCAGAGTGGCTGGTTTCAGTTATATTATGGCATTTTCTGGACCCATGGACATGTTAATAACACAAATAGACTTGATTAAAAAACATGGACTGATCCATGTTTGCACATGGTAATTAAGATGGTTGATGACATAAATTCATGTCCTCCAGTCAATTAACTCACAACAGACCTATTGCTGTCTGAAAATATTATGGCAGCTCAGCCAGCTATATTTCAGCACTGATATCAATGTGGTAAGGTAATTCACTTAAAAAAATACATTTATCTATTGTTTCTTTTCAAAGCAACAATGTTAAGCTACTTAGAATTATTTACACTATAATTTTACTGGAGCAATTTTAGGGGAAGTATGGGCAGCATGGTAGTAAAAAAAGTAGTGTTGGTGTCTCACAGTGTCTGGGTTTTGCAAGAGGATGTGGGTTTGACCCCCGCTCAGTCTGTGTGGAGTTTGCATGTTCTCCCCGTGTCTGTGTTGATTTCCTCCCACAGTCCTTAGACATGCTGTTCAGGTGGACTGGAGACTGTAAAAACACCTAGTGTGTGTTTGTGTGTGTGTGTGTGTGTGTGTGTGTGTGTGTGTGTGTTTGTGTGTGTTAAAGTGTTTCATCGGTAAATGGATGAGTGACTCATTGTAAGTAATATCTAGTGTTATGCAAGTTACCTTGTATGAATAAGGTGTGGACCGATATTACTTCATAGTGTTCATTGTAAGTTGCTTTGAAGAAAAGTATCTTTTAAATGAATAAATGTGCATTTTGGAGAAGTTTTAGGGTGAGTAGATTGCTGAAGGGTATTGCAGGGATTGAAACCTGCAACCAAAGGCAGCAGCTCATACTACTATGCTACCAGTTGTCAATAATAATAATAATAATAATAATAATATCAATATTTTGTAGGATGTGAGCACATTTCAGTATCTATCTGTAATCTGCAGAAGAAAATGGAAGAAGGAGTGAGGGTAGCCTTCCCTTGGTGCTTCATGTAGTGTCAGAAGGACACGCACCTAATGATCACATATCACTTTGCAGTAACTGCTTCTTCAACTCAGGGTAATGTTGAAGTGAACCCAATCCTGGAAGCATGGAGCATGAATCTGGGTACAGCTTAGATGAGACATCAGTTTATAAGAGGGAAATGACACACACACACCTCAACTAAAAAGTACTTCATTATGGTAGCCATTAGTCAACTGTCTTCCTTGCTTGTATCTGTTTTCTTGGCTTATGCCTGTGTTAAAGCGCTGTGTCGCGTGAGAAGAGCGCTCTATAAAAATAAATTGAATTGAGTTGAACTGACACGAAATGCATTACTTGGGACTATAAAAGGAAATCTGAGTGCTCAGAGGAAACCCAAGCAGACATGCAAACTCCGGAGTTTATCATATTCAAACCCATATCCAAATCTAAAACTGTGAAGTACCACTTCTACCTGTTACACCACCTTGCCACCTTTCAAACTGATTGTATAACATAGAAATCATAGTGCAGTGGTTAGAGCTGTCACTTTGCAATTAATCATCAAAAAAAACTAAGTGTACAAACCTAACAGTGTAAGGTTCCTTGAAAAAAATGTATTAAAAAAATGGTTAATTATAAGATTGCCACGCCCACGTGGAACACCTGGGGTGCGGCACAGACGGATGTATAAAACGCAGCATCAGATCAGGAGCTGACACGGAACCTTGTTCAGCCTAGTTACTGTGATCTCCTTACAACCATTCCTCTCTTTCCTGATCCCTTAGTCCTTTCCCAGTCCCATACCCTGCTCCTTGAACCTCGTTGTCTCCTTATGATCATCGACCCATCACCTGTGTACCGACCTTGCCTTTTGGATTGCCCCCTGAACGACGTTTGCACCTCGGAGACCTTTTCCCTGTCCTGTGACAAGTTCCTCGGTTTTCCCTTAATAAAGCCCGATTTCCACTCAGCACTTGGGTCCGCCACTTCCTTCCGGAACCAGTCATGACAGAAGGTTCCGCCTATACTACGGACTCAGCAGAGCAGAACTGGCTGCAGGGGGAGCTCACGGCACGTGACGCGTGCCTCAGGCAGACTGAACAGACGCTCAACCATCTAGCAGCCGCTTTCAATGGCATGGTAAACGCGCTTTGTGCAAGGGGTGTGATCATGCCGCAAGTGCTTGTCCGTGCAGCCTCTCCTGCCTCAGTGGGACAGTCGAACGCTGCCTCGCTTTCTCTACAGCAGCAGGACGGTCCACACGTGCCCTCTCCGACCAGTTTTGACGGTATCCCGGCTCGCTGTGCTAGTTTTATATTACAGTGTGAAATCATCTTCTCTACTTTGCCCCATGTTTACTGCACAGATCGGAGCCGGATCACCTACCTCCTCTCACTGCTCACGGGCAGAGCGTTGGATTGGGCCACCGCTGTCTGGAAAACAGCACGCACTGCACCTATGAGCAGTTCAAGAACCGGTTCACCACCGTATTAGGGCTCCTGCACCAGGATGAGAATGTGAGCAAACAGAAGCATTTACATTTATTTACTTAGCAGACGTTTTTCTCCAAAGCGACTTACAATCATGGATATTATGTAGTGTTACTAGCCCACACACCTTACTCACCAAGGTGAGTT
The DNA here is from genome assembly GCF_900964775.1 of Scleropages formosus. Taxonomy (NCBI): domain Eukaryota; kingdom Metazoa; phylum Chordata; class Actinopteri; order Osteoglossiformes; family Osteoglossidae; genus Scleropages; species Scleropages formosus. The sequence goes on along the minus strand of NC_041816.1, from coordinate 8,763,345 downwards.
ACACTGCTAGATAGACTACTTACAATGGGTCACTCAACCATACATCAGTGAAACACATTCTATCAGTGTCACTCTCACACTATGGGGGAACCTGAACAGCATGTCTTTGGGCTGTGGGAGGAAACCTGAGTACCCGGATGAAACCCACACAGACACAGGGAGAACATGCAAACTCCACACAGACTGAGCGGGGATTGAACCCACAACAGCAGAGCCACTCGCTGTGCCACTGTGTCGCCCCACACTAGACCTCCAACAAGGTAACCCCTCCGTGTCTGATTGCCAGGGTGCGGAACTCAAGGGAGTAGAGTGCAGTGGGTGGGGCTGTTCAGAATTGCTGGCCAATTTTCGTTGCAGTCTGAATCCCCGCATCCACAAGGAACTGGTGTTCCAAGGAGAAAGGTGGACATTGGACTGCTTCATAGAAACCGCAGTTGCCCTGGATTACCCGACCTCGGGATCCCTGCCCTAAACCTACCCCAGAACACTCACGTCCCATCCAGGAGGGAGTTGAAGCAATGCAGCTGGGACACAATCGCCTGAGCAGTGCAGAATGCCAGCGAAGGCAGAAAGGACAGTTGTGTCTCTACTGCGGTGATACCAGTCACCTCCCTATCCGCCCTGAAGCCAAGGTGATTCTAGGGTTCCCTTGGCTCTCCTGCCATGACCCAGTTTTTCAGTGAAGTACAGGACAATTGGTGTCTTAGGGACCCAGGTGTGAGGGGGTGTGTCTGCAGCTCCCATGTTGAGCCACATCGATAGAATGTTCAGAATCTGCCCCACAGGTGACAGTTCCTCCAGAACACAAAGACCTTGCCAGAGTCTTCAGCAAGGACCAAGCAGCAGAGTTACCACCCCATCGACCTTGGGACTGTACAGTCGACCTTCTCCCAGGTACCACACTGCCTTGAAGTTGGATTTATCCTCTTTCCCTCAGAACTACTGGCCCTTCAGCAGTACATTTCAGAGGCCTTTGCTGCAGGACTTATACATCTGTCCACATCTTCCACATCTGCAGGGCTTTTCGTTATAGAAAGAAAGATGGGGAGCTTTTTCCATGCATAGACTATCGAGGCTTGAGTCGCATAACAGTAAAATCCTCACCCTTACCTTTGATCACTGCTGCCCTGGAGCACATTCAAGGTGCACAATGTTTCACAAAATTAGACCTCAGGAGTGTATACAACCTCATCCCTATTCAAAAGGGCGACGAGTGGAAGACCACTTTCAGTACCACCCTGGGTTATTATGAGTATCGGGTCATGCCCTTCGGTCTTGCTAATGCCCAAGTGTATTCCAAACTTTTGTTAATCATGTTCTAGGG